>NW_007079694.1:54503-56677 GCF_000164805.1 Carlito syrichta | reverse complement strand
AAAGCAAGTTACTGGGAAAACCCTCAGAGATAAGGGTCAGCTCTGGTGGCACCCATAACACAGGAAGGCCCGTCACAAAGAAATCCATGAAAGAGGAGGGTATTCCCTGGGGCACTTATCACAGAGCAGGACCGGTCACTCTGTTTCCCATCATAGGGGTTGACCAGTCACTGGGAGAACTACAATGAAGAAGGGTCAATCACTGGGACACCCATTAGGAGGAGTGCCAGTCATGGGAACATCCATCACAAAGGAGAATAGTCATTGGGACAACCATTACTGAGGATGCCCAGTGAATGGGACACCCATAACAGAGTAGAGTTAATCACTGGAACAACTATTATAAAAGAACGTCAGTCACTGGGGCACGAATCACCAAAGAGGCTGAGTCCCTAGGTCACCCATAATGGAGGTTGGCCTGTCAATGGGGTACTCATTATAGAAAAGACCCAGTCACTTTGAAAACATCACAAAGGAGAACCAGTCACTGAGACACTCATTACAGAGCACAGCCAGACACTGGGTCACATATTATAGAGGATGGTCAGTCACTTAGGCACATAACAGAAGTTAACTCACTGGGGCACCCATATGAGAGGAAAGTCAATCATACAGACAACCATCAAAGAGTAGAGCCAATCAATGGAGCCCCCATCACAAAGTACAAGCAGCCACTGAGGCATACAACACTAAGTGGGTCAATCACTGGATCACCCATTTGGAAGGGCTCAATCACCTGATTTCCTATCACTGAAGAGTGCCAGTAACTGAGGTAGCCATCAGAGAGGAGTCAAAGTCAGTCTGTTACCCATCACAAAGGAGAAAAAGTCACTGACATTTTCCAGATTAGATGACCTGTTAATGGGGCCTCCAGCACATTGGAGGACCAGTGACTGAGGCACCCATAATAGAGACATTTCAGTCATTGGGACACTGATCATAAATGAGAATCAGTCACTTGGGCACCCAACACAGAGGAGGCCTAGTCACTTGAACAACATTTAGGGAGGAGGCCCAGGTACAGGAACACCCAAGAGAGATGATGGTTAGTGAATGAAGCACCTTATTTGGAGGAGAGCCTGTCACTGGGCACCAATCACAGAGGATTCCTAGTCAATGGAGCAGTCATTATGGAGGAGGGCTGGTCATTGTGGGCTCCCTCGTATATGAACGACTGTTACTGAGATAGTAATGGCAGAGGAGGAACTGGGGAACAGATTTTGGAAGAGGCTCGGTCACTGGGACATCCATAATAAATAAGGGCTAGTGACTAGAGCACCAATTATGAATGAGGTTCAGTAATAGAGACACCTATCACAGAGAACAGTTATTCACTAGGACAGCCCCATTATGAAGGAGGAACTGTATTCGACACCAATTAGAGAGGAGGTACTGTAAATGGGACACCTCTATGGAGGGAGGCCAGTCACTGGAACACTAGTATGGAGGAGCTCCAATCACTGAGGCACTGATAACTGGAAAAGGTCAGTCACTTGGGCACCCATCAGAGAGCAGGGAGAGTTTTCACAAGAGCACATGTTTGGAGGTGGGTCAGTCACTTGTCACATATCACAGAGGTGGGCTAGTCACTGGACTATACATTTTGGAAGGGGTTCAGTCACTGGTCACCCATCATAGAGGTGGGTTAGTTACTGGGGCACCAATGTTGGAGACAGGTTAGTCACTGGGACAACAATCACAGATGAGTCAGTCAGTAGGGTAGCCATCATAGGAAAAAAACAGTCACTGTGGCACCCATCACTGAGGAAGGCCAGTCAGAGAGCACACATCACGGAAGAGAGACAGCCATAAAGTTATGAATCAAAGAGTACTGCCAATTATCAGGACTGAGTACAGAGTATATCTAGAGCCTGGAGCACCCATCACACATGAGGGTCAATCACATGGTCATGTATCACAAAGGAAGTCCAATCACTGGAGCAAGCATTATTGAGGATGTGCGATAAGTGAGACTCCCAGGACAGAGGAGATCACTGGAGCAATCATTAAGGAAGAGATCTAGTCACTGTGGACCAGTCACTGGGTACCCATAATGGAGGAGGGCAAGTAAGAGGGCACACATTATGAAGAAGCCTCAATCACAGACGCAACTATAACGTAGGAGGGTCTGTCACTGGGGAACCCATTACAAAGGAGTGCCATTCACTGTGGCA
>NW_007079694.1:53883-54483 GCF_000164805.1 Carlito syrichta | reverse complement strand
CACTGGGGTACACAATAAAGAAGAAGAGTACTCACTTGGACACCGAACAAAAATGAGAACCAGTCACTGGGACAACCATTACAGAAAAGAACCAGTCACTGGGGCACCCATAATGTAGGAATGACAGCCACTGGGGCATACATTATGGAAGAGACTCCATTAGAGAAGTAAAGAACATAGAGGAGAGCCAGTTCCTGGGATATTCATTACTTAGAAGAAACAGACACTGTGACACCTATCTGAGAGGAAAGCTAGCCAACAGGGCATTCATTGTGGATAAAGGTCCCTGAGGCATCTATCAAAGAAGACCACCAGTCATTGTAGTATCCTTCCCAAAGCAGGGCCAGTCACTGGGTTACTCATCACAGGAGAAGTCTATTCACTGGGGAACCCATCAGAGAGGAGAACCAGTCACTGAGGCACTCATCACAGAGGAGAGACAGTCACTGAGGCACACATCTCAGACAAAGGTCAGTCACTAAGACGACCATCACAGAGGAGGGCGAGTCACTGGCGCATCCATTAGCAAGGGCTCAGTTACTTCGGGTCTGAAATAAAAGAAAGACCAGCAACTTGAGCAGCCAAATAGAGGTGGCATTT
>NW_007079694.1:48218-53863 GCF_000164805.1 Carlito syrichta | reverse complement strand
CATCACAGAGGGAGGCAATCAATGAAGCTCCCATTAGAAGAAGACCCAGTCATTGTGGCACCCATCTCTATGGAGGGCAGGATACTTGGGCACACATCATGGATTAGGGTTAGTAGCTGGGACAAACATCACATAGTAGGGCTTGTCCCTGGGGTACCCAGCAGAGAGGAAGTGTAGTCACTGGGCACCTATCACAGAGGAGGGCCAGTCACTGGGGCTGTTATTACAGAAGAAGGCCAGTAAATGAGGCACACATTACTGATGAGCGTCAGTCACTGAATCTTCAATCACAGAGGAGGTGTGGTAACTGAGCATCCATCACAAATGAGGACCAGTCATCACTGAAGAGGGACAATCACTGTGGCACTCATCCCGGAGGAGGGACAGTCTCTGGGGTATCCATAACCTAGGAGTACCAGTCACTGGAACTCACATTACATAGGCAGGCCAGTCATGGAAACAATGCTTACAGATGAGGACTAGTCACTGGAACATTGATCACAATGGAGTGCTACTCACTATGGCACCTATAACAGAGGAGTGTTAGTCACTAGAGCGTCCATTATATAGGCAAATCTGTCCTTAGGATAAAATTCACACAGGAGGTCTTGTCTGGGGACACCATTATGGTGGAGGGCTAGTCACTTTGAACAAATTACAGAGGAGGTCTGGTCACTGGAGCAGACATACTATGGAATGGTAAGTCACTAAAGTATCCATTATTGAGGAGCCCTTGTCACATGGGTACCAATAACAGAGGAGGTCTTGTCACTGGTGCACCATAATAGGAGGACCAGGCACTGATGCAGTCATCAAAGAAGAGGGTCAGTGTCTGAGGCACCCCTTATGAAGGAGGCCCTGTTACTTAGGATGTTAACACAAAGGGAAGGCTGTCACTGTAGCACCTATCATAGAAGAAGTACAGCCACTTAGGCACCCATTAGGAGAAGACCTAACCACTGGGGCACAATTCACAGTGGAGGGCTAGTCACCTGAGCGACCATCAGAGAAGAGATTCTATCTTTGAGTGACATCAAAAAGGAAGCCCTGTCCCGGAGGCGCCCATCACAAGGGAGGCACTATCAATGAGGCATCCATCAAAAGGAGGTTCAATCACAGGGGACAATAATTACAGAGGATGGCCAGTCCCTGAGTCTCCCATTACCATTGAGGCCTAGCCACCAGGACATCTATCACTGAAGAGGACTAGTCAGGGGGGATACCAATCACAGAGGAAGTCTAGTAGCTGGGACTGTCATCAAATTGAAATGCCAGTCTCTGGGACTGGTCATCACAGTTGAGGTCTAGTCACTGTGACACACATGATAGAGGAGACTAATCACTGGGGTACCCATCATAGTTGGAAACCAGTTACTGGAGAACCCATCATAGATGATAGCCAGTCACTGGGGAGCCAATTACAGAATAGAACCAGTAACTAGAGCATCAAAAATAAAGCAGTGTTATTCAATGAGGCACTAAACAAAGAGGAGGAAAAATCTCTGAGGTGCCCATCAAAGAAGAGGGTCAGTCACTGGGACAGTAATCACAGAAGAGGTCAGTCACTGGGGCATGCTTCACAGAGGTAAGTCAGTAACTGGGCACACAACACAGAGAAGGGGCTTTTCTTGAGCACCCATAAATAGGAGAACTTGTCACTGGAGCACCCATAAGTGAAGCATGCCAATCATGGGGGCACCACTCACACAGAACAGCTAGTCAATTGGGCACCAAACAAGGAGAAGGTCCAGTCTCTGGCGAATCTATCACAAAGGAGGGCTACTCACTGGGGCACCCATTTTTGAGATACCCCAGTTATTAAGACACCCATCACATAGGAGGGCTTATCATGGAGACACACATCACATATGAATGTTTGTCACTGAGGCACCAATCACAGAGAAATCCCGGTCATGAGGTACCAAAAGCAGAGGAGAATCAACCCTGAGACACTTATCATAGAGAAGGGAAAGTCATTGGGGCACCCATGATTTATGAAGGTAAATCACTGGGGCACAAATCACAGTTGACACACAGTCACTGGCAAACACATTATGGAAGAGACATTGTCACTGAAACGCCCATCACAAAAGAAGTTGAGTTGGCATATCACCAATAATGGAGGAGTTGCAGTATGTGGGACACTCATCATAGAGGATGACTACTCACCAGGGGAAACTTAATGGAGGAGGGTAGGTCACTGGGGCACCCATCACGTAGGAGGACCTGTCACTGCCACATCCATAATGGAGGAGGGAGAGTCACTTGGGCACACAATATGGTGGAGATCCGGTTATTTGGGGCATCCATCACAGAAGAAAGAGAGTCACTAGGGCACCCATTATGGAGGAGTGTCAGTCACTTTGGCACTAATCAACAAGGAGGACCTCTCACCTGGATATCCATAATAAAAGAATAATCAATGGATGACCCATCATGGAGGAGAATCAGTCACTGGGACAGAGATCACAGAGGAAAACTAGCCATTGGGGCACACATCACAGAGGAGCGCCAGTCACTAAGAATTTTCACAGAGGGCCAATTACTGGAAAACAAATCACAGAGGAGGGCTAGTCACAGGGGCATCCATAACATACAAGGTGTTTTCACTGAGAACACATCACAGAGGAGGACAAGTCTCTAGTAAATACATTATGGAGGAGATCTTGTCACTGGAACACACACCAGAGAGGCAGAACAGTCATAGTGACAGCTATCACAGAGAAGTGCCCCCTCACATAGGTATCCTTCACATAGGAAGTTCAGTCACTGGGGCACACATTAGGAGTAAGATCAGGTGGTTAATCACCTGGGCACACATCCCAGAGTAGACTCAATCACTGGGAGACCTATCACAGAAAAGGACTGTTTACTGGGAAATCAATAACAGATGAAGACCATTGTCTGGGGCACCAATTACAGAAGAGGCCAGAAACTGGAGCACCAATTTCAGATCAATGTCAGTCACTGTGGCCCAGATTACAGAGGATAGTCACTCAGGGGAATGAGGGTGAGTCAATACAGCACAAAACACAAGGGAGGTGCAGTCATTTAGGCACCTGTAGCAAAGGATGGCTTTCCCTTTCACAGCCATAACAGAAAATGGATAGTAAATGGGGCAACCATCACCAGAGGTGGGCTAGTACTAGACACTTAACACAAAGGAGTGACTGCCACTGGAGACCCCATAATATAGGAGAGCCTGTCACTGGAATACCCATCAGAGTTGTATCAGTAATGGGGGCACCCTCAAAGAGATGGCTAGTCACTGAGACACCCATTATAGGAGACACCCAGTCACTGGGCAGTGTATCACCAGGGCTATTCCCTGGGGCACTGAATTTGAAGGAGAGCCAGTCACTGTGGCACCAATGAGGAAGGAGGTCTAGTAAATTGAGCACCTATTATGGAGGAGGCAAAACCGCTGGGATGCCCTTCACAGAGTAGTATAAGTCAATGGGGCATGCATTATGGAGGAGGCCCAGAAACTGGGGCACCCATCACTAAAGGAGGACTAGTTATAGGGGCACATATTTTGGAAGAGGCCTTGTCACTGTGACACCCAAAATGGATGATCCCTAATCACTGAGACACTCATCACAGAGGAAAACTAGTCACTGAGGCACCCATCTTATATGAATACCAGTTTCTGGGCAACAATCATAGAGGAGGCACAGTCACTGAGACACTGATCACAAAGAAAGTCCAGTCACTGTGGCACCCATCAGAGTGGAAGCCTAGTAACTTGGGCACCAATCTCAGAGAAGTGCTAGTTGCTGAAGTAAATATATTAGAAGAGGGCCAGTTACTGTGGCTTCCATCTTATCAGTGAGCCAGACACTGGGGCTCCGATCATAGGAGAGGTCCAGTCAATGGGGCACACTTTATGGATAAGGCAGAATCAATGTGGCACATGTTATGGAAAAGGCCCAGTCAGTGAGACACCCATCACAAAGGAAAGCCAGATACAGAGACACTCTTATGGAGGAGGCCAGTAAGTGGAACACCCACCACAGAGGAGAGCTAATCACTGGAGCAAGCTTTATAGTATAGGACCAGTCACAGGATCACCAATTACTGAGAAGGTCCTCTCTTGGGGCATCCATAATGAAGGAGATCCAGTCACTGAGGATCTCATCATTGGGTAGACCCAGTTACTAAGAAACCCATCACAGAGGTAGCTAGGTACTAGAGCATCCATTAAGGATGAAGGCCAGTCACTGGGTTATAAATCAACAAGAAGGCCTAGTCACAGAGACACCTATTATGAAGGAAAACTAGTCACTGTGGCACCCATTATGTAGGAGACTCAGTCACTAGTGAAGTGACAAGAGAGAAAAGCCAATCACTAGGATACCTATAACAGAGGAGGATCAGTCAATAGAGCATTTTTCACAGAGGAGGGCCACTCATTGGGACACCCATTACAGAGGAGTGTTAATCAGTGGGAAACCCATTATAGAGGAAGTTCATTCACTGAGGCACCTATCACAGAGAAAGAATATTCAGTGGGGCACCTATTATAGAGGAGTTTTATTACTGGGCCATCTATCACAGAGGAAAACCAGTCATTGTAATATCTACCACAGAGGAAACCTGAAAGGATGGACCCAGAGCGGGAAGGAAGTCATTTTAAAAATCTTGTTCTTAAACCCTGACACAATGATGAGAAAGTTCAAATTATGTCCCGGAGAAATCCATTTTTTATTTTGTTCCTAAACCCTAACACAATTATGAGAAAGTATTGACTGTGTCCTGGAGAAATACATACATTAGGTAATGATTAACTTTGCCAACTTTGTCTTTTCAGAAACACAGACTCCTTAAACATGACTGGTACCAGCTACTATAATTTGTTTTTTAGAAACCCAGACTTCTCAAGCATGACCAGTATTGACCTATTTTATATTTAATGCGTGGTGACCAAGACCTCCTCCAGAGTCTCCAAGACATCCATAAGTGGTCAACAAGGAAGTTACAGCAGTTATTTTATTTATTTATTTATTTTTGAGTTGGAGTTTCACTCCGTTGCCCAGACTGGAGTGCACTGGCCGCCCCCAACCACTGTAGCCTCGACCCACTGGGCTCTGGTGATCCTTCCACCTCAGCCTTCTGAGTAGCCAGAATTGCAGGTGCACGCTACCACACCCGGCTGATTTTACAGCAGTTATATCTACCTGATTGCAATATTTCCAGGGGATAGGATTAAAGGATTGGGGACTGCAGTGCCACACTCCTGTAGAGTGTAAACCTGGTTCCTGTCTGGAAGTGAATCTATCTTAAGTAAATATTTTCTTAATTCACCTCTTTGTGTGTTGCAAATCTTTGCATTACTTGGAACCCTGTTTATCACCATGCACCTATGGCTCCAGCATGCCACCTCTGGTTACCAGCTATGCCCTTTCCCTACAATTCATCCACCCGCACCCTATCCATACCCTAACAAAAGCCACTATGGCACCCATAGAAACATAGGACTGGCCACTGGGACACCACTTATTTAAAAGATCCAGTCACTGAAACACCCATCACAGAGGAGGATAATCATGGTAGTACCCAATTAGAATGAGTGCAAGTCACAAAACGACAATCAGAGAAGAATACCAGTCAGGGGATCCTTATTAAGGAGGAGGCCCAACCACTGG
>NW_007079694.1:47907-48181 GCF_000164805.1 Carlito syrichta | reverse complement strand
GGGGCACCTATTAGGAGAAAACCAGTAACTGCAACACCCATCACAGAGGATAGACAAGTACTGAGACACTAATCACAGTAGAGGACTTCGAACTGAGGCACCTATACAGAGGAGGGTCAATCACTAGAGCATCAAATAGAAAGAGGATCAATCACTGAGTCACCGATAACAGAAAAGGAGAAGTCACTGGGGCACACATCATATAGAAATACACATTAAGCCGGGCTCGGTGGCTCAGCCTGTAATCCCGCACCTTTGGGAGGCTGAAGTGAGT
>NW_007079694.1:45490-47517 GCF_000164805.1 Carlito syrichta | reverse complement strand
GGCCGGGAGCGGCCACTGCACTCCAGTCTGGGTGACAGAGTGAGACTCCAACTCAAAAAAACAAAAAAAAAAGAAGTACACATTAAAGAGGCATTAAACACAGAGGAGAGAGTCACTGAGGTACCCTTCACAGAATAGGCCATGCACCAAAACAGAATAGGCCATGCATAAAATGGTAAGCAAGTCACTGAGGCACTCATGACAGAGATATTCCAGACACTGGGATAGTGATCAAAGAAGAGGCAGTCACTGGGGACCCATCATACAGGAGGACTAATCCCTAGGACGTCCATAAGAGAGGAGGGGCAGTCACTTGGGGACACAAAAAAGAGGACAGCCTGTAATTGGGGCATGATAACAGAGCAGTACCAGTCATGGGAGCACACATAACACAGGAGGGACAGTAACAGGTTGTCCCCTCAGAGAGGAGTGCTAGTCACTGAGGTATCCACACAGAGGAGGGCTAGTCACTGCTGCACTGATATGAAAGGACGATCATGTCATCTGCAAAGAGAGATAGCTTGACTTCCTCTTTTCCTATTTGGATACCCCTGATTGCTCTAGCCAGCACTTCCAATACTATATTGAACAGGATGGGTGAGAGTGGGCATCCTTGTCTTGTTCCCATTTTCAGAGGAATTGGTTCCAGTTTTTGTCCATTTAGGAATATGCTGGCTGTGGGTTTCTCATAGATAGATTTTACTATTTTGAGGTATGTTCCCTGTATGCCTAGGTGTTCGAGGGTTTTTTATCAAGAAGCGGTGCTGGATTTTATCAAAAAACTTTTCCTGCATCTAATGATATAATCATGTGGTTTTTGTTTTGACATCTGTTGATGTATTTAATTACATTTATGGTTTTACTAATGTTGAACAAGCCTTGCATCCCAGGGATGAAGCCTACTTGGTCATGATGAATGATTTTTGAGATGTGTTGTTGAATCCGGTTCTCAGGATATTGTTGAGAATTTTAGCATCTATGTTCATCAAAGATATTGACCTGTCATTCTCTTCCTTTGTTGGATCTTTACCTGGTTTGGGTATCAATGTGATGTTGGCATCGTAAGATGAATTTAGAGTCGACCATACTCAGTGATCTATCACAGAAACAAAGAACAGAGTACCATATGTTTTCACTCATAAGCAAACCTTGAACGCTTGTTATAATACTATAAAAAAGGGATTGGCAGTAGTGGGTAACTGTCGAGGGAGGGAGGTGGGATTGACAGTTGAGAAAAGCTGCCGGGGAGAGAGGGGCACACCTCATCAACAAGGGTACCTGCATAATCAATATTTGTATACCTAACTCCGAATTGTACCCCACATCTTTATAATTAAAAAAAATTAAAAACAAAAAAGAAAGGACAGCCTGTCACTAGGGCATACATTTTGGAAAGAGCCAGTCACTGGGATAACCATCATAGAAGAGAATCAAACCCTTGGTCGCCCATTACTGAATAGGACCAATCATTGGTAAAACAATAACCAAGGAGATATTATCACTTGGGTGCCCACTATAGAGGGTCAGTTACTGGAACACCCATCACAAAGGAGGGTTAGTCACAGGGACACACATTATGGTGGATGGGCGATCACTGGAGCACAAATCATTGAGGAGTCACAGTCACTTGGGCACAAATAAAGGAGGAGGGCTAGTCAATGTGACATCCATTTTGTAGAAGGCCCTGTCAATGGGGCCACAAACAAGGAGGAAATCTAGTCACTGAGGCACCCATCACAGAGGAGGATCAGTCACTGGGCCATTTTTACAGAGAAGGGCCAGTCACTGGACACCCATAAAATAGGTGGGCTTTCACTGGGGCATCCATAGGAAGAGACCCAGTCATTGTGGCACCCATCGCAGAGGAGAGCTAATATCTTGATACCCATCACAGACAAGAACCAGTCACTGAGACACCGATCACAGAGGAGGGCTTCTAACTGAGGCACCTATCCCAGAGGAAGGCCAATCACTGGAGCATCAAATAGAAGGAGGATCAATCACATGGTCACTGATCACAGCAGAAG
>NW_007079694.1:36729-45470 GCF_000164805.1 Carlito syrichta | reverse complement strand
TCACAGCAGAAGGTAAGTCACTGGAGCACCCATCATAGAGAAGTGCCGGTCAATGAGGAACTAAACACAGAGGAGGGACAGTCACTGTAGTATCATCACAGAAGAGAGTCGATCACGGAACCCACTACCAAAGTAGGCCCAGTCATTGAGCCACCCATTACAGGGAAAGTCAGTCACGGAGGCACTCATCCCAGAGGAGGACCATTCATGGGAAAGCTATCAAAGAAGAGATACAGTCACTGGGGAACCCATAATAGGAATGTGACATTCATTGGGGCACCCATAACAGAGTTGGACAAATATTAGAGTCACTCTTCAGAGAAGAGTACTAGTCACTTAGACATCCAGACAGAGGAGGACTTTTCAGTGTGGAACCAATAATAGAGAAGGACCTGTCACTTGGGCACCCATTATGAAGAAGGGCCAGTAACTGTGACAACCATCACAGAGGAGGGCCATTCACTTATGTACCCTTCACTGAGGAGGTGTTCTCACTGGGCACCCAGCAGAAAGGAAACCAAGTGACTTTGACAGCCATCACAGAAGTTGGTCAGTCACAGGGAACCCATCACAGAGGAAGGCCAGTCACTGGGGCACCTATCACAGAGGAAGGGCAGTCACTGAGACACCCCAGAAGAGAGTCACTGGGGCACTGATCACATAGTAGAGCCAGTCATAGCGGTACCACTTACAGATGTGGAATAATCAGGTGTACACCAAAGGCAATGGAGGCCTGGTCACTGTGACACCTAAAGATCAAGCCCAGTCACTGGGGACCCATTATGTATGAGAGTCAGTCATTTGTATAATCTTCACAGATGAGGGATAGACACTGATTTAACCAGCATGGTGAAGGGTCAATCAATGGGTCATCAATCACAACATTACTTAGACATTACTTAGACGAACATTACTTAGACGAACATTACTTAGACACTCATTACAGAAGAAAGCATCACTAGGGAACGCATTAGAGAGCAGGGCAATCATTTGGGAAAAAAACAAAAAGGAGGGCTAGTCACCAGGACACCCATTATGCAGGAAGGACAATCATTGGGATACTAATAACAGAGAAACGTTATTCATGGAGACATCCATCACACAGGATGACCATTCTCAGATATCACTGATCACAGAGGAGGGCTAGAACTGAGGGAACCATCACTGAGGGCATCCAGTTACTGGGACAAACATTATGGAAGAGTTCCAATCACTAGAGCACCCAACACATAGGAGAACAAATCACTGGGGCAACCATTTTGAGGACAGTAACAGGAAAACCGATCACAGATGTCTAGTCACTGGTACACATTATGGAGGAGGTTCATTCACTTAGACTTCCATTGCAGAAGAGGAACAGTCACTATTGCACCCATTAGGGTGGAGGCCCAGTAAATGGGGCACCCATCACAGAAGTCTAATCACTGGGCACCTACCACAGAAGAGAGTCGATCACTGGACCACCCATCACAGAGAAGAGTCAGTCATTGTGGCATCCATCACAGAAGAGGTCAGATAGTGCATCACCAACACAATGAAAGGGTAGTCTATGGAGTACCCAACACAGTTGAGGGCCAGTAACTGAAGTACCAATTATAAAAAATAACCTGGCACTTGTGCTTCAATCACAGAAAATGGCCAGATAGTGACATACAAAACAAAGAGGAGGGACAGTCACTGGCACATTCATCAAAAGGAGTGCCAGTCACTGGGACAGTCATCACAGAAAAGGACCAGTCATTGGGGCACGCATCAGAGTAGGATAAGTCACTGCGGTACCCATTACAGATTAGGATCCGTCGCTGGTGCATTTTTCAAGGAGGACCACTGACTCACCTCTGTAATAGATGTCCAAGTGATGGTCTCCTCTATAATGTGAGTCCCTGTGACTGTACCTCCTCTCTGATGGGTACTCTGTGTCTGACCCTTCTCTGAGTGATGCTGCTATGATTATCCCACCTCTGTGAGGATTTCCTCATTGACTGACCCTCTTCTGTGATGGCTGTCCCAATGACTATCCCTCTTCTGTGATGAATACCACACTGATTTTACCTGCTCTGTCATGGCTGCTCCATTTACTGCTCCACATTTCTACTCCAGTGACCCACCCTCCTCCAATTTAGCCCAAGGGACTTGCCTACTCTGTGATTGACTGACCTTCTCCCATAATGCTCACCACAGTGAATAACCCTTCTCTGTAATTGGTGTCCAACTTACTGAGCCTCCTTCATAATGGGTGCTCCAGTGACTAGCCCTTCCTTGTGATGGAACTTCCGGTGGCTGGGCTTCCATCGTAATGTGTGTTATAATTGCTTTCCCATTGACTAGCCCTCCTCAATGAGAAATGCTCAGTGACTGATCCTCCTCTGTGATGGGTACTACACCGATTTTCCCTACTCCCTCATGCTGCTGCAGCTACTGGACTACCTATGTGATCAGAGTCCTATTGACTTGCCCCTCTTAATGGATGCCCCTGTGATTGGCTGTTCTCTGTGATAAGTGCTTCAGTGTCTCACCCTTCTCTGCGATCTGTGCTTTTGTGATGGTTGCTTCAGTAACTGGGTCACCCTCTGATGGTTTTCCCAGTTACTGTTTCTCCTCTCTGATGTGTGCCACAGTGAGTCTTCTACTTTGACGGGTGCCCCAGTGTCTGGCCCCCCTAGGTAATATGTACCCTGGTGACTGGCCCTCATTTGTAATGTGCATCATAGTGACTACCCCTCCTCTGTGATGTGTGTACCAGTGACTGGCTCTCCTTATTATCAGTAGCCCAGTGATAAGACATCCTCCATAATGGTGTACAAAGGATTGGTACTTCTCCATTATTGGTATCCCTGTGACTGAGTCCCCTCTGTGATTAGTGCCCACGGTCTGGCCATCTTCCATAATGGTTGAACCAGTGAAAAACCCTCCTCTGTGATGCTTGTCCTACATGCTGGTTATCCTCCATATTGGATACCTCATTGACTGGCCCTGTTTTGTGATTGTTGTCCCAGTGACTGGGCTTCCTCCATAATGTGTGCCCCAGTGACTGGTATTTCCCTGTGATTGCTGCCTCAAGGACTGCCCTGTATATATGATTTGTGACCCAGTATTAGTCTTCCTCTGTGATGGGAGTCACAGATACTGGGCACCCTCCATAATAAATGATGCAGTGACCAGGCCTCCTCTATGATTGGTGCCCTAATGACTGGCCATTCTTTGTGAGGCATACTGTAGTGACTATCCCTATTCTGTGATGAGTGGCTTGCTAAGTGGGCATCCTCCAAAATGGGTGCCCCAGTGACTGACCTTTCTCTGTGATTAGGGTCCTAGTGACTTGGCCACCTTCATAAGTGGTGCCTTATTGACTGGGCCTCCTCTGTGATTTGTGCCCTAGTGAGAGGACCTCCTCCAAATTGGTTGGCCCAGTGACTAGGCCTATTCTTTGATTGATGTGCCAGGAAGTGATCCTCCCTTATAATTGGTATGTCCTTCATTAACCTTCCTCTGTGATAAGGGCCCAAGAACTGACTTTCCTTTGTAGTGGGTGCCACAGACTGACTCTCCTCTGGGATAGATTAACCAGTGACTGGGCCTCCTCTATTATTTATGTTCCAGTGACTGATGTTCCTTCATTATGGGTGCCTCAGTGACTGGTCTTCCTCTAAGTTTAGTTTGCCATTGACTAGTTGCACTTGTGAATTTTCCTCCTCTGTGATACCCATTCCACATACTGGGTCTAATAAATAATTTGGTAAATTTGATGAGGTCTCATCTCTACAACAAATCAAAAAAATTAGTCAAACATGGTGGCACATGGCTGGAGTTGCAGCTCCTTGGAAGGCTGAGATGGAGGATTACCTGAGTCCAGCAGGTCAAGGCTACGGTGGTCATGAGCTTGCCACTGCACTTCAGCTTGGCAATAGAGTGAGAATCTGATGCAAAAATAATAATAATGGGTACCCCAGTGACTAACCCTCCTTTTGGACGTGTGTCCCAATGACTGGTCCTCCTGTGTGATGGGTGCCACAGTGACTGGGCACCCTCTGTAATGTGTGGCACAGTGATTGGCCCTCCTTCATGATTTGTCATCCAGTGGCTGGCCCTCCTCTGTGATAGGTTCAACAGTGCTAAGCCTTCTGTGAGATTTGACCCAGTGAATAGACTTCCTTTGTGATGGATGCCCTAGTGACTGGACTTCCTTTGTGATTGTTGACCCAGTGATTGCGCATCCTCATATAGTGGCACCAATGATTGACTCTCATTCATTAGGGTGTCCCAATGACTGGGTCTTTTCTGTGATTGGTGCCTGTTGACTTCTCCTCTTTTATGTTAGATAAAGTGACTCTCCCTCCTCTGTGATGGGTGTCCTACTTGCTAGGTCTCCTCCATAATGGGCACCCCATTGACTGATTCTCCTTTTTGATGGGTGTCCTAGTGACTGGACATCCTCCATATTCCATGCCTCATTGACTGTGTCTCAACTGTGATTAGCATATTCTGATTGAAGACAGTGGCTGGACATATATGATTGGCGTTTTGGTGACTAACCCTTCTATGTGATGGGTGGCCCAGGTACTGTGCCTCCTTTGTGATTGGTGCCCCTATGCTGGCTATCCTCTGTAATGTGTGCCTCACTGACTAGTTCTCTTCTGTTATGGGTGACCAAGTAACTAGTCCTTCTCCAAAATGGGTTCCACAAAGACTAACCCTACTCTAGACTTGGTGGCCAGTTTTGGGGAATCTTCCATAATGGTTGTCCCAGTTACTCACTCTCATTCATAATAGGTGCTCCATTAACTGAACCTCCTCTGTGATTGGTACTGCAGTGATTGATCCTCCTGCATAACTGGTGTCCCAGTGACTGGCCCTCCTCTGTGATAGGTGTCACATGGACTGACTCTTCTCTGTTATAGGTATCCCAGTGACTGACTCTGCTCTGTGCTAGACGCCTCAGTGTTTGGGTCTCCTCTAATGGCACACCTTTGACTGTCTCCTCTCTCAGATGGGGACCCCAGGTACTGGTCATCCTCTGTGAAAGATGCCTCAATGAATGGCCCTACTTAGTGAGAGATGCCACAGTGACTAGATTTTTCTGTGATAGATGCCCCAGTGACGTGGTCTTCTGCATAATTGGAATCTCAGTGACTAGCCATTTTCTATTATGAGTGCCTCAGAGACTGTAACACCTCAGTAATTTATTCCCCAGTGACTGGCCATTCTCCATAATGGATATCCTAGTGACTAGCACTCCTCTGGGATGGGTGTCCCAGTAATTGGGCCTCCTTCTAATTGGATGCCCAAGTGGCAAACCCTCCTTTGTGATGTGTGTCCCAGTGAATGACTCTCTTCAGTGATGATTGTCCCAGGTTGTTCCTTCTCTCTGATGGTTGTTCAAGTGACTGGACTACCTCATAATGGATACCCCAGTAACCAGATCTCTTCTGTTATTAATGCCACAGTGACTAGCCCTCCTCTGTGTGGGTGTCACAATGAATACACCTTCTCTCTGAGGAGTAACTCCATGACTAGTCTGGTTTTTTAATGGGTGTCTCAGTGATTGACCCTCCTTTGTTATGGGTGCCCATGTGACTGTTCCTCCTCTGTGATATGTGTCCCAATGATTGGTCCTCCTCTATAATGGATGCTCCAGGGACTGACCCTATTCTGTGATATCTCTCCCAATGACTGGCCCTCTTCTGTGATGGATGCCTCAGTGACTGGCCCTCTTTGTGATGGGGTCCCCAGTGACTCATCTGTGTCTGGTTCCTCAGTGACTGGCCCTCCTCTGTGATATGTGTCTCAGTGACTGGATCTCATATGTGATTGGTGCCCCACTGAGCGGCCCTCTTCTTCAATGGATACTGGTCAGGACCGCCCCTATTGACGGGCACTCCTCTGTGATAGGTGATCTCGTGTTTGGTCCACCTCTGTGCAGGGTTCCCCAGTGACTGGACCTCTCCTATGATTGGTGCCACAGTGACTAGAACGCCTCTTTAAACTCTACTGACTATCACTCCTCTGTGATGATTTTCCCACTTAGTAAATCTCCTCCATGATGCATATTCCAGTGACTAGCCTTACCCTGTGTTAAGTGTCCCCATGCCTGGCCCTCATGTGTCATGGGTATTCCAGTGTCTGACCCTCCTCTGTATTTGGAGTCCCAATGTCTGGTCCTTCTCTATGATTGGTGCCCTAGTGACTGACTCTCCTTTTTATTGAATTCCACAGTGACAAACTGTCTTCTGTGATGAGTGTCCCATTTCCTAACTCTCCACTGCGATGGGTACCTTTGTGACTGACCTTTCTCTCTCTCTCTCTTTCTTTCTCATGATGGGTGAATTATTGGCTGACCATCTTCTCTGATAGACACCCTAGTGACAGGAATTCCTGGGTGATGGGTGCCCCAGGGACTGACACTCATCTATGATGCTGTCCCATTGACTGGTCCACCTCCAAAATGGGTACCCCATTGATTGACCTTCTTCTGTAATGAGTGCTTCTGTGACAGGCCATTCTCTTTGATCAGTGACCATCCTGTGTGTTGAGTAGCCAAGTGTCTTCTCCCTCTCTGTAATGATAGTCCTAGTGACTAGTCCTTATCTATGATTGATGCTTCAGTGGCTGGAGTTTCTGTGTGATGGGCACCACAGTGTCAAGCCCTCTTCTGTGTTTGGTATTCCAGTGATTTGCCCTCCTCAGTGTGATGTGTCCTTTTGTGACTGGTCCTCCTCTGTGATAGGTACCATAGTGACTGACCTTCCTTTCTGTTGGGTGCCCCATTTAAGCCCATCCTCTGTTTGGGTGCCCTAATGACTGTCCCTCCTGTGTGATGGATGCCCAGTGATTGACCATTATCTGTGATAATTGTTTGTCCCAGTAACAACCCCTTTTCCCAAATTGCTGTCCCAGATACTTGCCCTCATAGTGTGTGATGCCCATGACTGCCTTTCCTCTGAAATTGTGTCTCAGTGACTGAGCCTCCTCCATTTTGGTTCCCCATAACTGGCCCTCCCTATATGGGTGCCTTTGTTACTGTGCCTACTCTGTTTGGTGTCCAATGACTTGCCCTATTCCAAAATGATTCTTCAATGACTAGCTATCCACTGTGATGGGTTTCCCACATACTGGGCCTCTTCCATAATGGGTGCTCCAGTGACTGGCCCTTCTTTGTAATGTTTGTACCTGTGACTAGGCGTCCTCTTTAATGTGTGCTCCAGGATGGACCTTCCCCCTGCAATTCCTGCAACAGCGATTGATTTTCATATACTATGGGTTGCCCAGTGACTAGTCTTCCTCTGTAACAGGTGTTACAATGACAGGTCCTCATCAATAATGGGTGCTGCAGTGATTAGACTTACTCTGTGTTGGGAGCTGCAGTGTCTACTCCTCTTCTGTGATAGATATCCTAGTGACTGATCCTTCTCCAAACTAGGTACCCAAGTGACTAATCCTCATTTGTGATAGGTGTTCATAATACATAATGGGTGTCCAAGTGACTAGGTCTCCTTTATGCTGGTGTCCCAATGACTGGGCCTTGTCCATAATTGATGTCACAACGTCTAGACCTCATGTGTACCCAAGTGATGATTCCCCTTTGTTATGTGTGTTCTAATGACGGACTCTCCTCTGTGATAAATTCCCCAGTGACAGGACTCTCTCTATGATTTTTTACCCAGTAACCGCAGAATCTGTGTTGGGGCTCCATGGATTGGACCTTCTTTGTAAAAAAAAACAAAAAAACACCAGTGATTGAATCTCCTTATTGATGACTGCCCCAACAGCTATTTTTTTTTTTAGTTGATGCATGAGTGACTTGGTTTTTCACATAATGGGGTCCTAACTGACTAGCCTTCCTCCATCAAGTGTGCACTAGTGAGTGTGCCTTCTCAGTGGTTTGTGTCCTAGTGACTGGCCCTCTTCCATAATAAGTGACCTAGTGACTAGTCTTTCTCTGTGATGGGTGTCCTTGTAACTGGGTCTCTTCAATAATGGATGTCCTTATGACAAGCAATCCTATGTGATGTGTATCCCAGTGATTGGCCCCCCTCAACCATGATGGTTGCCCAGTGACTCACCCTTCTCTGCTATAGTTGTCACAGTGACTAGCCCTTCATTGCATGAGTGTCCCAGTGAATAACCTTTCTATGTGAGTACACATAGAGGTGACAGGCCAGCCTTTGTGGTGGATGTTTCACTTAGTGGTTTTCCTCATTTATGTGTGCCATTGTGACTGTTTCACCTCTGTGGTGTGTGCCCCAGTTGCTGACCTGCCTGTGTTAGACATTTGAGTGACTAGCTTTATTCTGTGATGGGTGCCCTGGTGACTGGTCCTCCTCTCTGATGAGGGACTCAGTGACTGTCCTTTCTTTATTTCATACCTTGTTTGGTCTCCTCTGTGATTGATGCTCCACTGACTGGCTATCCTCTGTAATACAGTGACCAATATGTAGCTGTCATAGATACGCCAGCGACTGACTTTTTCTGTTTTAGGTTCCCTGGTGACTAACCTCTACTGTTATGGGTGTGCCAGTGAATGACTTCCTGTATGATGGGTGTTCCAGTGACAGGCTCTTCTCTGTGATTGGTGCCCAGTTACTGATTCTCTTGTGAAATGTGTGCCACAGTGATTGGCTTCCTTCAGTATGGGTTTATCTTTGATAGGCCTTCTGTGATAGCTGTCCCATTTCCTTGCCATCTTCCATACTTGGTGCCCCAGTGACTTCAGTGGGATTCCCAGTGACTAGCCCACCTCTATG
>NW_007079694.1:31941-36709 GCF_000164805.1 Carlito syrichta | reverse complement strand
TGGGTATCCCAGTGACTGGTCTTCCAAAATGAGTGCCCCAGTGACTCAACCTCTTCTGTGATGGTTGACCTAGTGACTTGCTCCCCTCTTTAGTAAGTGGCCCAGTGATTGATTTTCTTCCATAATGAGTGCCCCAATTACTTGCTCTCCTCTGTGGTGAGTCCCCCAGGGTTTAGCCTTCACTCCGATAGGTTAACAAACAACTGATACTCCTCTATGATTGATACCTCACTGATTGTCCGACTTCAGTTATGGGTGTTCCACTGACTGAGCTTCCTCTGTGATGGATGACCAATTACTAGCCCTCCTGTTTGGGTGGTACTCCTGCTACCAGGCGTCTTCTGTGTGTGTTGTCCCAGTAACTGGCCCTATTCTGTGATCAGTGATTATCTTTTCCTAAGTGAGTGCCTCCGTTACTAGCTGTTCTCTGTGATGGGTGCCTCAGTGACTGGTTCTCCTCTGTGATGGATGGTCAAATGTCCAGTGCTCCTCTGTGATTGGTGCCACAGTGACTGGGGTTCTTCCTAAACCCATTAGTGATATTCTTTCCTTTGTTTTGTGTATCTCAGTGACTAATCTGCCTCAGTGATAGGTTCCTAAAGGGTGTCTCAGATACTCTGTATTAGGTGCCACAGTAACTAGGCCTCCTCTCTGATGTGTACCACATTTACATTGCCTCCTCTCTGATTGCTATCCCAGCTTCTAGCCCTCCTTTGTGATCAGAGACCCAGTGGCTGAGCCCTTCTAAAGGGTACCCCAGTGAGTGGATATCTTCTATAATGTCTATAATGGGTAGCAAAGACAATAGCCCACATATGTGATGTGTGCATCAATGACTGTCTCCTTTGTTATATGTGACCCAGTGTCGAGCTCTCCTCTGTTATGGGTGCCTCAGTGACTGGATCTCATCATTAACTGTTGTCCCAGTGACTTGCTCTCTTGATGTGTGTTCTAGTGAGTAGACTTGTTCTGTGATGGGTGACTCAGTGACTGGTCCTCCTCCATAATGTAACAAGGAGGATGACACTCCTTTTTTATTTTTGTCCTAGTTACAGACCCTCTGTGATTAGTGCCCCAGAGACTGATTCTCCTCTGTAATGGTGCCCCAGTGATTGGGTCACCTGCATAGTGGCTGTCCCAGTGGCTAGCTCTTTTCTGTGATGAGATTCCCACTTACTGAGACACTCGTGTAATGATTGCACCATTGGATGGCCCACCTTTTTGAATGGGCGTTCATGTGGCTGGGTCTCATCCATATGTGTGCCTAAGTGACTTGGCCTCTCTGTGATTTGTGCCTCAGGGATTGTCCTTCATATATGATGGATGCCCCAATGACTGGTACTCTTCTGTGATGGGTTTCACAGTGATTAGTCCTCCTCCCTAATTGGTGGCCCAGTGACTATTCTTCCTCTCTGATGGGTACACCAGTGAATGACTCTCTTCTGTGATAGGTGTCCTGGTGACTTGCTCTTCTCTGTAATAGATTCTTAATGATTGGTCCTCATCTGTGATGGGTACCCTGGTGAGTGGCTCCCTCTGTGTTGGATTTTGCAGTTACTAACCATTCTTATTGGTTACTTCCCCAATATCTGGCTATCCTTAGTAATGTTTTCATCAGTGCCTGGCTTTTGTCCGTGATGATTGCTCCAGAGACTGGGCCTCATAAAATATCCCCAGTGATTGACTCTCCTCTTCATGGTTGCACCAGTAACTGGGTCTCTTTTGTGATTGGTACTCCAGTCACTGAAACTCATCCATAATGGTTGCCATCCAACTCACCCTCATCTGTGATGGGTGACATCTTACTCGGTCACCTCAAAAATGAGTACTACATTGACTGGCTCTCCTTTGTGATTGTTGTCCCTGTCACTGGGTCTCTTCCCTCATGTGTGCAACAGTGACTAAGCTTCACCTGTGATTGGTGCTCCAGTGACTGAACTTTACATATGATAGATGTCTGCATGACTAGCCCTTCTCTTTTATGGGCCTTTCATAGTGTTGGGCCTTCTCCACAATGGATTTCCTAGTGATTGGTCCTCTTCTGTGATTGGTGACCAAATGACTGTACATGGGTCATTTGGTCATCACTCTGTGATGGGTGCCACAGATGGGTACCCCTCCTCTGAGATGGGGCTCCAGTATCTGGATCTCTCCTAAAATGGGTGCCCCAGTGACTGGACCTCTCTGCAATTTGTGTCCCTTTGTCTAGGTCTCCTCCAAAATATGTGCTCCATTGACTGAGCTTCCTCTGTGACTGGTATCCCAGTTATTGGCCCTCTCCAAAATTGATTGCCCCAGTGACTAACCTTCCACTGAGGTGGATATTAAGTAACTGAACCGCCTCCATAATTGGTGTCACAGTGGCTAGACCTACACTCTATTGGGTGCCTCAGTGACTTGCTCTCCTCTATTTTGTGTGTCCTAGTAACTAACTTCCTTCTGTAATTAATGCCCTTGTGACTGGGCCTCCTCTATAATGGGTTTTCCAATGACTGGACCTCCTCTGTGATGAGTACTACACTAACTTGCCTCCATTGTGATGGCTGCACCAGTTACTGACCCTACTCTGGGATTGGAGGCACAGTGGCTGAACCCCTCCTAATGGATGACCCAGTGACTGGCCATCCTCTGTTATGGGTGCCTCTGTGAATGTTGATCATCTGTGATGTTTGCATTCGTGACTGACTCTCCTTTGTGATGGGTGCTCCAGTGACTGGCTTTCTGAAATGGTTGTCCCAGAGACTAGCTTTCCTCTCAGATGAGTGCTCCAGTGAGTAGCCTTCTGTGATGAGTGTCCATGTGACTGGCTTCCACTATATGTGCACCTGTGACTGGCATGACTGACAGTTGTCACATCACTGGTCCTCCTCTGTGATCGGTACCCCAGTGACTGACCCTCAACCATGATGAATATCCTAGTGATTAGATCTACATTGTGATGCGTGTGCCAGTGTCTGGCTCTTCTCTATCATGGGTGTTCCAGTGAATGACACTTTGCTGTTATTGGGTTCCTTTTACCTGCCTCCTCTATGATGGGTGCCCCAGTGAACTACTTTCTTTTGTGGTGAGTGCCCCAGTGAACAGGTTCTCCTTTGTTATGTTTTTCTCAGTGACCAACAGTCCTCTGTATTGGGTGCTCCAGTGAATTACCCTCCTGTAAAACATGTGTTTCCATGACTGGCTGTCATCTGTGTTGAGTGTCCCATTGGCTGAATCTCATCTGTGATGGAATCCCAAGTGATTAGTCTTCTGTGAGGGGTGCACCTTTGACTGTCCCTTCTCCATAATGGGTGCCACAATGACTGGTCCTCTTCTGAAATGGAAGTCCAAATGACTGAGCTTCCTTCATAATGGGTGCCTCAGTAACAAACCAACATTTGGATGAGTAGCCTAGTGACTGACCATCCTCAAAATGGGTGCACCAGTAACTCACATTCCTCTGTGTTTGGTGCTCTTGGAATTGTTACTCCTCTGTGATGGGTCCTACAGTGATTGACCCTCCTTCCTAATGGCTGCCCAGTGACAGTTACCTCTGTGACTATCTCTCCTCTGTGATGAGTGTCCCCAAGACTAGTCCCTCTATGTGATGGGTGCCTCAGTGTCTACCCACTCCCTCTGATGGGCATTCCACTGACTAGCCTTACTTTGTGAGAGGTGACTACGTGACTGACCCACCTCTGTGAAGGGTTTCGAGGAGAGTGTCTCTGTTTTGTTAAGGGTGCACCATGACTGGCCCTTTTCTGTAATTTTTGACCCAGTGATTGGGCCTATTCTGTGCTGGATGCCTCCGTGACTGGTCTTCCTCTTTGATAGGTGTGTTAGTGACTCTGCTACCACTGTGATCACTTCCTCAGTGACTATCCCTCCTCTGTGATGGGTGTACCAGTGACAAGCCCTCTTCTGTGATGTGCACCACAGTAACTGACCTTTCTCTCTAATAGGAGCCACAGTGACTATATCACCTCTGTTAAGTGTGCCCCGGTTCCTGAGTATCCTCTGTGATGGTTCTCCTAGTGAATGACTTTCCTCTGTGATGGATGTCCCAGTGAATTTCTATTCTATATAATATGTGTTGCAGTGATTGTCACTCCTCTATGACTTGTTGTGCAGTGCTTGGTCCCCCTCAGGGATGAGTGCCCCAGTGACTGACATTATTCTTTGGTGGCTGGACTAGTGTTTGGCCCTCCTCTGTGATGGCTGCTCAGTGACTACACCACCTCTGTGATGGATGAGCCAGTGATTGACCAAATCTGAGATGTTTGTTCTAGCTACCGACTAGCCCTTTTTCGTAAATTGTGCCTAAGTGAGTAACCCTCTTTTGTGATTGGTGTTGTCATGACATGCCTTTCTATGGGATATGAGCCTCATTGACTGACCTTCCTCTATAATGTATGTTTCAAATTCTTGCCCACCTACATGATTGGTACCCTAGGGACTAGCCATCTTCTTTAATTGGTGCCAGGTTGACAAGCCTACTTTTGTGATGGGTGTCCCAGTGACTACTTTTTCTCTGTAAAGCATGCATTTATGTCTGCTTCTTATCTATGATAGGTGTCTGAGTGACTGATGCTCCTTTGTGAAAAATGCCCCAGTAATTGAACTCCCTTTGTGATAAGTGCCCCAGTGACTAGTTGTCTTCTGTGATTCGCTACCTCAGCAATGGATACTCTACTTAATGGTTGCCTGAGTTAATTTTTCCTCCATTATGGGAGCCCCAGTGACTGGGCCTAATGTGTGACTAGTAACCCAGTGACTGACCTTCCTATGT
>NW_007079694.1:30191-31921 GCF_000164805.1 Carlito syrichta | reverse complement strand
CCTCCTCAATAATGTGTGCCAAGTGACTGGCACTCCTCTATCATGGTTGCTAAAGTGACTGTCGCTCCACTGTGATAAGTGTTCCAGTGACTAACTTTCCTCTCTGATGGGTGCCAGATTGACTGGGCTTCCTCTGTGATGGAAGCCTCAGAGACTGGCCCTCTACTGTGATGGGTGTCTCAGTGAAAGCTTCTCCTCTGTGATAGGTGCTCCAATGACTCACTCTCCTTGGTGATGGTTGTCCTAGTGACTTCCTCTCTTCAGTCTTGTGTGACAAATGACTGGCTCTCCCCTAAAATATGTGCCCAAGTGTATGGTAATCTTCTGTGATGGGTGCCACAGTGACTGGCACTCTTGTGATAAGGGTTTCCTAGTGACTGACCCTCCTCTATGATAAGTTCCCCAGTGATAAGTCTTTATCCATAATGGATGCCCTGGTGATTAACTCTCTTCTTTGATGGGTGTCCTGGTGACTATCTGTGATGGGTGCACCAGTGACTTGTTTTAATGTATAATGGATGCCCCATGACTAACCTGTATCTATGATGGGTGTTACAGAGATTTTTCATCCTCAATTATCAGTGTTCCTGTGACTGGCCCTCCTTTGTGATGGGTAGCCCATTGACTGGTCTTCTTCCATAATGTGTGCACCAGTGACTGGGAAATTCCTGTGATTGGTGCCCCAGTGACTTGCCTTTATATATGATGGATGCTCCAGTGACTAGCCCTTTACAATGGGTGTCCCAGTGACTGGACCTCCTCCATAGTAAGGGCCTCAGTGATTAGACATCCTCGGTTATTGGTGTCACAATAACTAGCCATTCTCTATGATGGCTCCCACTGTTACTAGCCTTCTTCACTAATGTGTGTACTAGCATCTGGGCCTCCTCCAAAATGGATGCTCCAGTGACCATCCCTACTCAGTGATGGATGATACATTTTCTGGCCTCCTCCATAATGCCCCATTAACTGGCCTTATGTGATGGGTTTCCCAATGGCTGGTCCACCTCAATAATAGGTGCTTACTTGGTTTGGCTGCCTCTGTGATTGCAGCCACAGTAAATGTCCCTAATCCATAACTGGTGTCCTAGTGACTAGCCATCGTCTGAGATGGGTGCCCTTGTACTTGTTCTCCTTTGTGATAGATGCTCCAGTGACTGTACCTCTTCTTAAAAGGGTGTCCCAGTGACTTGATCTCTTCCATAATTGTTGCCCCAGTTACTGTCCTTCCTCAGTTATTGGTACCACAGTGACAAGTTATCTTTTGTGTGGGTGTCCTATTGATGAACTCTTCTCTGTGAAGTGTGCCCCCCATGACTGGCCTGCCTCTATGACCCTGATTTGTCTTCATCTGTTAGGGTATGCCCCAGTGACTGCCCCTCTTCTGGATCTGTGTCCCAATGTTAGTTACTCCTTTGTGATGGGTACCCCAGTGACTGGCTCTCTTCTGTGATAACTGTCTCAGGGACTGACCCTCCTCTGTGGTGGGTGCCTCAATAACTGGTTCTTTTCAGTGATGGGTTCCTCAGTGACAGAGGTTCCTCCATTAGGCAGCCTCAGTGATTGGCTTTCTTCTGTGATGGGTTACTCAGTGACTGTCCCTGCTGTGTGCTTCATACCTCATTGAATGGATCTCCATTGTGATCTATGCCTTATTCTGTGACTGGTTTTATTCTGTCATTGGTGCCCCAGTGAATAGCCCTCATCTGTGATGGGTGCTCCAGTGACTC
>NW_007079694.1:29107-30117 GCF_000164805.1 Carlito syrichta | reverse complement strand
CTCCTCTGTGATGAATATCCCAGCGACTGACTGTCCTCTGTTATGGGTGTACTAGTGACAGACCCTCCATATGAGTGGTAGTGGAGTGACTTGCACAACTCCATAATAAATAACCTAGTTAGTGACTTGCACACCTCCATAATAAATAACCTAGTTTTGTTAGGCGCCCTGATGATTGGATCTCTTCTGTGTTGGATGTCCAATTGAATGACTCTCCTCTGTTATGTTTGCCCCAGGTACTGAGACTCTTCCATAATGGGTGTTTCAGTGTATGAGTCTCCTCCATAATGGGTAGCCCGGTGACCGGCCATCTTCCCTTATTGTTTCACCAGTGACTGGACCTTGGCCTTCCTCCAATATTGGTTCAACAATGACTGGGTCTCTTCGGTGATTGGGGAAAAAGTGAATGGCCTTTCATCATCATGGTTTCCACAGTGACTAACATTATTCTGTGAACATTGTCCCAACGACTTTCTTTCTCCATAATGATTGTCCTACTCTGTTCTGGATCCTACAGTGACTACCTCTCTGCTCTGATGAGCGTCCCAGTGACTATCTCTCTGCTGAGGTGTTATCCCATGACTAGCCTGAGTCGCTGATGGGTACTGCAGTGATTGGTCCTCCTCTATTATGGCTGCATTAGTGACTATCTCTACTCCGATGGGTGACCCAATGATGAGCCTGGCCCTGTGATGGATGCCCAGGTGACTGACACTTTAATTACTGCTGTCCCAGTGACAAGCCCTCTTCTGCTCTGTGGTTGATACTTCAGTGATTACACCTCCTATGTAATGTGTGCCCCTGTGCTTACGCCCCTTTTGTTATGAATACCACAATGACTTACCCTCTTCCATAATTGATGTCCAGCGATGGGTCCTCCTCTGTGTTGTGTGCCACAATCACTAGACCTCGTCTGCGATTGATACCCCAATGCCTGCTCATTGTCCATGATTTATGCCCCAATGATTGGCCTTCTCCTTTGATGGGTGTTCCAGTGTCATACTCCTCTG
>NW_007079694.1:26063-28951 GCF_000164805.1 Carlito syrichta | reverse complement strand
CTTCTGTGATTAGTGTCACAATGACTCACCATCCTTCATGATGTTTACCTCAGTGACTAGCTCTAATTTGTGATGGGTGTCCTAGTTATTGGGGCTCCTCTATTATTGGTACCACAGTGACTAGACCTCCTTTGTGGTGGGTTCCCCATTATCTGGGAATCCTCAATATTGAATGCCCCAATGACTGGAACTTCTATGTTATGGATGTCTCAGTAACTGTTTATTTTCCATAATAGGTGGTCCCTTAACTAGACCTCTTCTGAGATTGGTGTCTATTTGACTGTCCCTACTTCAAATTGGGTACCCCAATGACTAGCCCTCATCTTGAATGGATGATTCAGTAACTGGGCATCCTCCATAACTGATGAGTGTCCCAGTGATGAGCTCATTTGTGATGGGTGTTCCAGTGATTGGTTGCTTCTGTGATAGATGCCCCAGTGACTTTTCCTCCTATGGAATTGGTGCCCAGTAACTGTTCTTATTCTGTAAAAATTTCCCCAGTAACTATTTCTCCTCTGTGATGGGTTTCCCAGTTACTGTCTTTCCTCTGTTATTGTTGCCCCAGTGACTGAGTGTCCTACTATAGACTGCCTGAGTGAATAGCTCTCTTTCATATTGGATGCCTTATGGACTAGCCATCTTCAGTCATGGGTGTTCCAATATTTGGTCCTCTTCCTTAATGAGTGCCCCAGTGGCAAGCCCTCCTTTGTGTTGATTGACCCATTGACTAAGCCTCCTCAGTGAGAGATGGCCAAGTGACAGGACTTCACTTGTGTCAGTTTCCCCAGTGACATTACCTGCTTCATAATAGATGTCCCAGTGATTGGTTCCCCTCTGTTACTGGTGCCAGAGTTACAAGCCCTCCTCTCTGTGAGTGTTCCCGTGACTACCCTTCTCTGTGATGAATGTCTCAGTGACTCTTCCTACTCTGTGTTTGGTTTCTCTCTAACTAATTCTCCTCTTTGTTTGGTGCTCCAGTGACTGACTCTACTGTGCAATCAAAACGTCCATTACTGGCCCTCTTCTGTTATGGGTACCCAAGTGAGTGACCTCCTCTGTGATGGGTACAATAGAGAATTACCATTCACCATTATTGGTGTGCAAGTGACAGGGCCTTCTCTGGGATGGGTGCCTCAGTGACTGGCCCTCCGATATAATGTTATTTTGCTTCCTCTGTGATGTGTGCGCAGGTGATCAACTCTCCTCTATGATAGGTGTCCTGGTGACTGCCTCCTGTTAATGAATGCCCAGTGACTGGCTCTCCTCTGTGATGCATGCATCTGTGATTGGAACTTCTCGGTGATAGGTGCCTCAGTTACTGTGCACCTGGTGGTGAGTTCCCTGGACTAGCCTCACTCTTAATGGATGCTCTGGTGACTAGATCTCCTCTGTGATAGGTGCTACGATGACTGGCTGTCTTCTGTGATGGATGTCCCAATGATTGGTTCTGCTTGGTGATTATTAGCCAAGTGACTGAGCCTCCTTCATACTGAATTCCCACATGACGGACTCTCTTCTGTAATGAGTACCCACATGACTCACCCTCCTCTGTGATGAGTACCCCAGTGACAGGTGCTTTGTTGTGTTGGTGACAAGGTGACTGGGACTCTTTCATAAAGGGTGATTCAGTGATCAGCTCTCCTCCTTTATTAGTGTCTTAGTGTCTAAATCTCCTGTGTGTTTGGTGCCCAGATGACTGGTCCTTCATTAAAATGGTTACTCAAGTGAGTAGTACTCCTCTGTGAAGGTTGTTGCAGTGATTCGTCCTCCTCAATAACGGGTATGGCAGTGACTGGTACTCCTTTGTGTTGTCTGTACCAGTGACGAGCCCTCCTCTGTGGGGTGCCACCTTGGCTGACCGGCCTTTGCGAAGAGTTACCCAGTTACTAGCCTTCTTCTATTATGGGTGCTCCAGTGACTGACCCTAATCTGTAATGTATGCGGCATTGAGTCATACTCCTCTGTGAAAAATGCCTCAATAACTGATACTCCTCTGTGATAGAAGCCCCAGTGATTAGCTTTCTTCTATTATCGCCCCATGAACAGGGGCTCCTATATAATGTGTACCTCAGTGACTATCCCTCCTCTAAGTGCCTCAGTGATTGTGTCTCCTCGGTATATTGTTGCCAAATGTCTGACTTTCCTTCATAATATGTTCCTTAATGACTAGCCCTCCTCTCTTTTGTGTGTATCAGCAACTGGGCCTCCTCCATAATGGGTTCCACAGTGACTTGCCATACTCCATTATGGATGTCCCAATACCATCTCTCCTCTGTGATTTAAAGTCTAGTCATTTTCCCTTTTCCATAATGGTATCTACGTGACAAGCTCTCCTCTGTGTTGTATGTATCACTTACTAAGCCTCCTCCATAATGAATGCCCAGGTGAGTGGTCCTCTTTGGGATTGATGTCCCAGTACCCTAGTCTCCTCCAAAATGTTTGTTTCAGTAATTTTGTCTCTGCTGTGATTAATGCTGCAGTGGTTGGCCTCCATATGTAATGGATGCCCCAGTACTACCTATCTTTTGAGATGTGTGTCACAGTGATTGCCCCTCCACCACATTGAGTGATCTAGGGAATAGGTGTTCTCCATGATTCATACCCAATGACTGACCATCCTCTATGATGGATGTACCAGGGACTAGCCCTCTTTTGTGATGGGTGTTCTAGTAATGGAGTCTCCTCCAAAATGAATGACTCAGTGACTAGTCCTCCTCTTTGGTAAAACAGTGCCGAGATTCCTCCATTATGGATGGCACTTCTCTGTGAAGGGTGTCCCAGTGATTGGTTCTCCATTCTGGACCTCTTTCGTGATTGGTGTCCAAGTGAGTAGTCATCCTCCAAATTGGGTGCCATGATGAATAGCCCTCCTCTGTGATGGGTGGCCA
>NW_007079694.1:22270-25718 GCF_000164805.1 Carlito syrichta | reverse complement strand
GGCCCTTCTCTGTTATGGGTGTAACAGTTAGTAGTCCTCCACAGTGTTGAGTATCTCAATGCTTAGCCCTTCTGTGTGATGGGTACCCCAGTGACAAATTTTCCTCTGTGATCAGTGGCCCAATTACTGACATTTCTCTGTGATAAATGTCCCAGTGACTGAGACTTCATTATAATTCTTTCCATACTAACTGGGTTCCCTCTATAATGGGTGTCCCAGTGTCTGGCCTTCTTATGTAAAAAATACCCCAGTGAGTGATCCTCCTCTTTGATGTGTGCCCTAGATTCTAGGTTTCCTCTGCGATTGCTGCCCCAGTGAGTTTTTACCCTATATAATGTGTTCCAAATTGACTGTCCCTCCAACACTGTCAGTTTTCCAATGACAGGGCATCATTAGTGATTGGTGCCACAGTGGTTCTTCTCCATAATGTGTAGTCTGGTGACTCACCATCTTCAGTGATGAGTCTCTCAGTAGCACGTTCTCCTCCATAATTGGAGAGCCCATGACTAGTCCCCCACTGTTACAGTATACCAGTGTCAGACATCCTCTGTGATGAATGTTCCAGTGACTTTGCCTCCTCATATATTGTGTTCATGTGACTAGCACTCCTTCTTGATAGGTGCCCCTGTGACTGATGCTCCTCTATGATTAGTGTCCTAGTGATTGGTTATTTTAGTTGATATTTTCCCCAGTGACTGAACCTCCTCTGTAATGTTTTCTCTAGCGACTGGCCCTCCTCCATTATGTGTGCTCTTATAACTGGACACCATGTGTGATTATTGCCCCAATGACTGGAGCTCCACTATAATGATAGAACCAGTGACTAGCCTTCCTTTATGATGGGTGTTCCACTTAATGGGCTTCCTCAATGTGAATAACCCTCCTGTGTGATTGGTGCCCCAGTGACTGGTCCTCCTCTCATGTGTGCCTCTGACAAGTCCACTTCTCTGATATCTCTCTCAGTGATGAGCCCTTCTCTGTGATGCATGCCTTCATGACTATCCCTCCTCTATGATGAGTGCCACAGTGACTATCCCTTCTCTCTGTTTGATACCTCATTCACTGGTTCTCTTCTGTGATTGGTGATCCAGTTCTCATCATGAGATCATTCATAATGATTGCACCAGTGACTAACCCTCTTCTTTGATCAGCGTCCTACTTACTGGACCTCCTTTCAAATCAGTGACCCAGTGCTTTCATCAATAGTGGAATCACCCGTGACTGGTCTCCACTGTGATGAGTGTCCAAGAAACTGACTCCCCACTATGTTGAGTGCCCTTGGGATTACTCTTTCTCTCTGATATGTGCCCCAGTGGCTAAATATTCTCTGTGATAGGAGCCCCACTGACTGGCCCTCTTTTGTAATCAATACTTCATGGATTGGCCCTCATTCAAATGTTTATTCAGTGAATAGACCTCCTCTGTGATGAGTTTCTCCATGACTTGCCCTTCTGCATTACAGGTGCCCAGGTGACTGACCCTATTTGTGATTGGTTCCCCAGTGACTGGTCCTCATCCATAATGATTGCACCAGTGACTAACCCTCTCCTTTAATTGGTGTTCTACTTACTAGACCTCCTTTCTAATCAGTGCTCCAGTGACTGGCCCTCCTTTTTGATTGCTGCCCTATTGTCGGGGACTCCTCCATAATGTGTGCCACAGTGAATGTGCACTCTGATTGGTGAAACAGTGACTGGACTTTGTGTATGATAGGTACCCCAGATTATTTTCCTCCATTGTGATGGATGTCTCATTGATTGGACCTCCTTTATTTTGGGTGCCACAGTGACTGAACGTCTTGTGTGAATGGTGCCCAAGTAACTGGTTATCCTCTATGATGGATGCCCAGTTACAAGTCCTCTTCTGTGATGGGTGTTCTATTAATTGCACTTCCTCCGAAATGGGTGTCCAGTGATTCATCTTCCTCTGTAAACAGTGTCCCAGTGAGTGGGCCAATTCCATAATAGGAGCACCTTTACCTGGTCCTGCCTCATGATTGGAGTCCTAGCGATGGGTCCTCCTGCAAATCGGGTGTCACAGTAAATAGCCTCTTCTGTGATGGGAGCCCCAGTGACTGACTCTCCTTTGAGATGGCTGTCCCAACGACTGGCTCTTTTCTGTGCAATATCCCCCAGTGACTGGGCCTCCTTAATAGTGGGTGTTCTTTTGGCTGACCCTTCTCTGTAAGGGGTGCCCACATCATCCGTTCTGCTTCATGATGGTTACTCCATTGACAGCCTGTCCTTTTTGTTGTGTGCTCAGTGAATGACCCTCTTCTGAGATGGTTGACCCAGTGACTGGTATCCTTCTGTTTTGACTGTTCAAGCTACTGTCCCTACTCTGTGATGGGTGCCTCAGTGACTGTCCCTCCTCTCTGCTTGGTGTCTCATTAATTGTCCCTCCTCTGTGAGTTATGCTCCAATGACTGGATCTCCTCTGTAATCAGTGTTCCAGGGACTAGTGCTGAACAGTTATGAGGGTCTCAGAGACTGGTACTCCACTTTGATGGGAGTCCTAGTGATTAGACTGCTTCTGTGATTGCTACCTCAGTGACTTGACCACATTTGTGATGAGCAGCCTAGTTACTGGCACTCTTTTGTGATCAGTGACCCTATGATTGAACCTCCTTCTAATGAGTGCACATGTAACTGGGCTTCCTCTGTGATGGATTCCTCAGTGACTGACCTTCCTCTGATAGGTGCCTCAGTGACTACGTCTCCAATTGATATGTAACATACTGACCAAGTTCTCCTTCATTATTTGTCCCTCAGTGACTGTGTCTCTGTAGCAATTTGTCCCTTTTACTGACCCTCTTTATAATTAATGTCCCAGTGACTAGCCCTCCTCCATGACTGGTGTTCCCAAAATTGTGCCTTCTCCATATTGGGAGCCCCATCACAGATGTGAGTGATAAGCAATTCTTTGTGATGGGTGTTCCAGTGATTGGCCCTTCTCATTGTTCAAAGCCCCAGTGACTGACCCTTTTTTGGGATGGTTGTTTCAGTGACTGGTCCTCCTCCTATGGGTAACCCAGTTACTGGTTCTCCTTGTTATTGGTGCTACAGCTTCAATTCCTCATCTATATGGGTGTCTCATTGATTAGACCTCTCATGACTGGTCCTCCTGTTATGGTTGCTAGAGTGACTGCCCTTCCTCTGTGATGAGTGCTCCAGTGACTAGTTCTAGGGCTCCTCAGTGATTGGGATCTCGGTGACTGCCTCTCATCTGTGATGGATGCCTCATTCGCTGTCCCTTCCCATGTGTTTTGTGCTTCATTGACTGTCTTTCTTCTGTCGTCGAGGTATCAGTCACTGGCACTCATCTGAGCTGGTTACTCTAGCGAATGGCCTCCTCCATGATGGGTACCCCAGTGACTGGCCTTCCACTGTCATGGATGACCTGGTGACTGGTCTTCTCTGTGATTGGTACAACAGTGGCCTACTTTTAT
>NW_007079694.1:20687-22250 GCF_000164805.1 Carlito syrichta | reverse complement strand
TTCAGTTATGGGTGTCCCAGTGACAAGCAATCCTTTGTGAAAGGTACCCCAGAAACTGATTTTCCTCTGTGATGTGTGCTCTGGTGATTAGATTTCTTCTGTGATTGCTGCCACTTAGACTGGGTATCCTACATGTGTGCCCCAGTGAATAGCCCTCCTCCATATTGCTGATCCAGTGAATGGGCTTCTTTGGTGATTGGTGATCAAAGCTGGCCCACCTCCATAATGAGTGCCCTAGTGAATATACCTCCATTTTGATGGGTTTTCCAGTAACTGGAGCTTCTCTATAATGGCTGATCGAGTGACTGGACTTCCTTTATTATTTATGCCCCAGTGAGTGAGAAACTTCTGTGATTGGTGTCGCAGTGACTGTCACTCCTCGTAATGGTTGCCTCTGTGACTAGGCCTCTTCTGCAATGTTTGTTCCACTTTATGTGCCTCCTCAATGGGGACCCTAGTGACTAGCCATCCTTTTTTGATGGGTGTCCACATGCCTGGCGCTCCTTTGTGATGGGTGCTTCAGTGACTCTTGCTCCCCTGGGTTGGAAGTCCTAGTGATTGTCCTTTCTTCATGATTCATGCCCAAGGGATTGAGCTTTCTCTGTGATGCATAACATAGTGACAAACTATCTTTTGTGATGGATCTCCCAGTGACTATCAATCCTTTGTGACAAATGCTAGAGTGAATGATCCTGCTCTGATGGGTGACCCAAAGATGTCCCTTCCTCTGTGTTGGGATCCTAGTGGCTTGCCCTCTTGTCTGATGGGTTCCCATGTTACTAAACTCATGTGTGATGATTGCCCCCAGTGAATAGCACTCTTCCAAAATTATTGCCCCAGTGACTCTCCCTCCTTGCTTTTGGGTCTCCCAGTGACTAGCCTTCCTCTCTCATTTGTACCTCAGTTAATGGATCTTCTCCATATTGGTGTTCCATTGACTGACCCTCCTCCATTTTGTGTGTTTCAGTGACTGTACCTCCTCTGTGATTGGTGCCCAGTTACTGATCCTCCTCAGTAATTATTTTCCCCAATGACTCACAGACCTCGGCTATGTTTGTCCCACTTACTTGGCTGCCACCATAATGGGTGCCTTATTGACTGACTGTCCTCTGTGATGGATGTTTCAGGGACTGAGCCACCTCCATAATGTGTTCCCTAGTTACTGGAATTCCCCTGTGGTTGGTGCCCTAGTGATTGGGTATTCCCTTAATTCATACCCTAGTGACTGGCCTTCATATGTGCTGGATGTCTTAGTGACTAATTCTTCTTTGTGATGGGTGTCACAGTGATTGGGGTGTCAACATAATGAGTGCCCAGTGGCTGTTCCTCCTGTATTATTGGTGACAATATGGTTGGCCATTCTTTGTGTTGGATGCCACAGTGTGTAGTCTTTTTATCATGGCTGTCGTAGTATATGGTCTGTCTCAAAATGAGTGCTTCGGTGACAAACTCTCCACTCTGAAAGTGTTCCAGTGACTAGTCCTCTTGTATGATAGGCCCCCTAGTTTCAAGACCTCTTCCATAATGATAGTCCCTGTGACAGGCGTTTTTCTGTGATGGGTG
>NW_007079694.1:18950-20625 GCF_000164805.1 Carlito syrichta | reverse complement strand
CCATTTCCTGTTCACATAACAGATGCTCCACTGACTGGGCTTCTGCTCTGATTGGTGTCTCATTTACTGACCCTCCTCTAAATAGGCTGCCCTACTGACTACCCTTCTTCTATGATGAGCATAACTGGACATGCTCCATTATAGGTGTTCCATTGACTAGCCCTCCTCCATATAGGGTGCTCCAGTGACTGACTTTGCTCTGTGATGGTATTCTCAGTGAGTGGCTCTCCTCTTTGGTAAATGTCCCAGTGACTGGCTCTCCACTGTGAAAAATGCCATATTTACTGATTCTCCTCTTTGATGAGAACCACACTGATTTTTGCCTCCTCCATTATGGCTGGTCCAGTTATTGTCTCTCCTCTGTGACTAGAATCTCAGTGACTGAGCCCATGCTATTTGGTGACTCAGTGACTGGCTCTCATACAAGATGTGTTCCACAGTGTCTGGCCCTCCTCTGTGATGGGTGTCTCATTTACTGATCCTCTTTTTGATAGTTGTCCCAGTGACTGGTCTCCTCTGTCATCAAGCCTCCAGTGACTGACTCCCTCTGTGGTCAGTGTCCTTGTGATTGGGCCTCTTCTATAATAGGTGTTCCATTGACTGAGACTCCTCTTTGAATGGTGCTCTATTGACTGGCCTTCCTTCAAATTTGATACCTCAGTGAGTATTCCTCCTGAGTGATGGATATTCCAGTACACGACCTCTTCTATAATTGTTTCCAGTGACTAGCACTCCTCTGTGATGAGTGCCTCTGTGACTGACTTTCCTTTGTTATGTCCCTGTGACTGGTTCTCATCTGTGATAGATTTCACAGTGACTGAGCCTCCTCTATAATTAATGCCCAGTGATTTGTCCTTTTCTCTAATGGGTGCCCAGAGAATGGCCCTCATAGTTGGTACTTACCCCAGTGACTGGTTCAAATCTATGATGGTTGTCCCAGTGACTACTCTCCTCTGCCATGGTTCTTCAATTGACTGGATGTTCTGTCTGATGGGTGCTTAAGTGAGTAGTCTTTTACTGTGATGGATCCTCCAGTCTGCAGCCCTCCTTTATAATATGTGCACAGTTAATGGCAAGCCTCTGTCATGGGTGCCTCAGTGACTGGCACTCATTTGTGATGGATGCCCTGGTGAATGGACTTCCTTTGTGATTGGTGCCCCAGGGACTTTTCCTTATCCATAATGAAAAACGTAACGTCTATCACTCCTTTATGATAGGTTCCACAGTTTCTGGCTGCCCCTCTATCATGCGACATACAAGGAGTTACTCTTCTCTGTGATGGTTTCATCAATGACTGGGACTCCTCTGTGGTGGTGTCCCAGTGAATGTTCCTCATCCATAATGGTTATCACAGTGACTGGTCCTCTACTATGATGGATGTACCACCTAATGGACTCCTGTATAATTGGTTACCTAGTGACTAGCCCTCCTTTGCCATAGGTGTCCACAATGCTGTCCCTCTTGTGTGTTGAGTGCCATAGTGACAGTCCTTCCTCTGCAATGGTAATCCCAGTGACTGACCTTTCTCTGTGGTTGTTGCTATAGTGACATGCCTTCCTCAGTGATGTCTGCCACAATGAAGTGCCTACTTTTGTGATGGGTGTCCCTGTGATTAGACCTCTCTTGATTCATAAATTTATGACAGGCCTTCCTCTGTGATTGCTGCCACAGTTAT
>NW_007079694.1:16777-18930 GCF_000164805.1 Carlito syrichta | reverse complement strand
ATTTTGACTTCCCCAGTAGTGCCCCTAATTTGTTATGAATGCCATAGTGACTGGCCGTCCTGTGTGATGGATGCCCTAGTGATTGACCTTCACCTGTGATGGTTGTCCCCGTGACTAGACATCCTCCAAAATTGGTGTCTTAGTGACTAATCCACCTCTGTGATGCATCATCAGTCTCTGGGCCTCCTCCACATGGATGACCCAGTTACTTTTCCTCCTCTCTCATGGGTTTCCAAGTGACTGGGCTTTCTCTGTCATCAGTGCCCCAGTGACTGAGCCTTCTTGATATCGATTCCCTGGTGACTGATCCTCAGGCATTATAGATACCCCAGAGATGGGGTCTCCTCTGTGATTGATGGCGAGTTACTGGTTCTTCCTAGTAATTTTTGCCTTAGTGACTAACCTTCCTCTGTTATGATCATTCTACTTACTGGGCCTCCTCCATAATGGATTCTTGTATTGATTTTCCCTCCATTGTGATGGATGACCCAGGGTCTTGACCATTTACATAATGTTTAACCCAGTGACTGGGTCTCCCTTGTGATCAGTGACCTAGTGACTGATCTTTATATATGCTGGTTGCTGCAATGACTAGTCCTCCTTTGGGCTAGTGACTGGACCTCCTTCATAAAGGGTAACCCAGTGACTGTTCTTCCTCTGTGACTCATGCCAAAATAATAGATCATCAACGGTGATGGGTGCCACTGTGTCTCAACTTCTTTTATGATGGGTGCCCTAGTAAAATGAGTGCTCCAGTGATGAACCCTCTTCTCTTATGATGCTCCAATGACTTGCCCTCCTCTGTTATGGGTGTTCCAGTTATTTGATCTCCACCATAATAGGTGCTCCATTACTTGGGCCTATTTTGTTACTGGAGCCCCAGTGTCTCGTCCTCCTTCAAATTGGTTGCCCCAGTGACTAGGCCTCTTCTGTGATGAGTGTTCCAGTAACTGGGATTCCATCATAATTAGTGTCCCAGTAACTAGCCCCTTTCTAGTATGTGTTTCCCAGTGACTGGCTCTCTTCTGTTATGGGTGTTTTTTGACTGACTGTATTGTGTGACAGATATTGCAGTGACTTTACTTCCTCTACATTGGGTTCCCCAGTGACTGTCCCTTCTATGTAAAAAATGTCCCAGTGACTGATCCTCCTCAGTGATAGATACCAACTAATTTTGCTTCCTCTGTGATAGCTACCCAGTTAGTGGCAATCCTCTGTGATCCATCACCCTGATGGACTGAGCCCCTCAGAATGGGTTTCTCAGTGGTAGCCCTTGTCCATGATGTGTGCCACAGTGACAAGTTTTCCATTTTAATGGGAGCCTCATTGACTGGCCTTCCTCTGTTACGTGTTTCTTGGTGACTAACTCTCCTTTGTGATGGGCACACCAGTGACTGGCTCTCTTCAGTGACAGTTGTCCCAGGGCTGACTTTTCTCTCTCATGGATGCTCCAATGAGCAGCCTTTCCAGTGATGGGTGCCAGAGTGACTTCCTTCCTATATAATATTTTTGCAGCTACTGGCATACTTCTGATGGGTGCACAGTGACTGGTCTTTCTCTTTGTTGAGTGCTCCAATTAGTTGTCCTCCTCTTTAATTGGTGTCACAGGGACTGGGCCTAATCCATAATGAATATCCTTGTGACTAGGACTCCTCTGTGATGGGTGTCCCAATATCAGGCTCTCCTCTGTGATGGGTGGCCATGTGACTGTCTCTCCACTTGATGGTTGTTTTAGGGATTTGACCTTCTCCATAATAAGTGCTCCAGTGAAGGCCCTCCTTCATTATTCGTGTCTTACTGACTGGGCATCCACTGTGAATGATGTCCTAGTGATTGGCAAACCTCCATAATCATTGCCCCTGTGACTCATCATCCTCTGTGATGCATGTCCCACTTATTCAGCCACCTCAACGATTGATGTTCCAGTAACTAATCTTCCTTTGTGATGAATGTCCCCATGACTGCTCCTCCTGTTGGATGAGTATCCCACAGTCTGGTCCTTCTCTGAAAAAGGTGTCCTAGTGACTGTCCCTAAGCCATAATTGGTGCACTATTGAGACTAACCCTCTTTGTGATGTAATTAATTTGTCGGTGGCCCTTCTTTGTGATGGATGCCTCAGTAAATGGCCTTCCTCTGTGATCAGTGTACCAGT
>NW_007079694.1:13880-16751 GCF_000164805.1 Carlito syrichta | reverse complement strand
CTCACTGGCTGGGTCTCTTCCATATTGTTAACTCAGTGACTGGCCCTTCTCCTTTGTTGGTGCCCTAGGGATTGTGCCTCCTCTGTGATTGGGGTCCAGTGAAAGACCCACGTCCATAATGATTCCCAGTGATTAACTCTTCTCTATGATAGGTGCCCCACTTTCTCAGTCCTCTCCAAAATGGGTGGTCCAGTCACTGGCCCTCTTTTGTGATGGGTGTCCTAGTGACTGTGTCTCCTCCATAATGTATGCCCCAGTAACTGGGCCTAACGTGTGATTAATTCCCCAGTGACTGGTCTTTATAAACGATAGGTGCCCCAGTGACTAGGTCTCCTCTTTAGTGGGTGTCACAGTGACTGGTGGGTGTTTAGTAACTGGGCTTCTTCCATAATCATTGTCCCAGTGACTCACTCGCTACTCTGATTGGTGCCCAAGTGACTGGTTATTTTCTGTGATGGATGTAGAAGTGACTGTTTCTTTTCTGTGATGGGTGGCCCAGAGACTGGTTCTCCTCTGTTATGGGTGCACCAGATAGGCCTTTATTTATTTTTGTTGCCCTAATGGCAGTGTCTTCTCTAGAATTGATGACCCTGATTCTAGGTCTCCTGTGTGTCTTTTGCCATGATGGCTAGCCATTCTGTATGATGGTGAACACAGTGACTAGTTCTGTCCTATGTTCAGGGTTCTGGAACTGGGCCTCCTCCAAAATGGGTTCCCCTTGTCTTAGCCCTCTTCTTTGATGCGTAGGTAGTTTCTGGGACTCCTCCATAATATGTGACCCAATGAATGGCCTACCTCTGTGATGGATGTCCCAGTGACTGACCCTCTTCTATGATGGATGGTTCAGTGACTGACCCTCCTATTTTACATGTGCCTCAATGATGGGACCTCGTCTGTGATGGGTGCTTCAGTAGTGGCCCTTTTCTGTGATAGGCTCATGACTGGCCCTTTTCTGTGATTGGTAACTTAGTGACTGATTCTCCTCTATGATGCGTGTTTCAGTAACTGGGTCTCCTCTGTGATGGGTGTCCCAATGATTGGGTCTCTTCCATAATAGCTGCTCCATTGACTATTACTCATCTGTAATTGGTACCCCAGTGACCGGTCCGCCTACAAATTGAATGTCCCCATTACTAGTATACCTCTGTGGTGGGTGTTCAGTATCTGGGCCTCTTCCATAATCATTGTCCCAATGACTCTCTCTCCACTGTGAGGGGTGACAAAGTGACTGTTTCTTTTCTGTGATGGATGGCCCAGTGACTGTTTCTCTTCTGTGGTCTTGACCAAGTGATTCAGCCTCCTCCATAATGGGTGCCATATAAACTGACTTTATTCTGTGACGGGTAGTCTATGGATTGGTCCTCCTCTATTATGGGTACATCAGAGATTGGCCCTTATTTATATTTATTGCCCTAATGACAGCGTCTTCTCTATAATGGATGCTTCAATGACTGGCCCTTCTCACTATGGGTGCCCCATGAATGGAACTTTTGTCTGATTCATGCCCTAGTGACTGACTTTCCACTATTAACAGCTATCACAGTGACTAGCTGTCCTCTATTAAGGTTGTCTAAATGACTGGCACTCCTTCATAATCGTTACCCCAGTGACTGGAATTTTTCTGATATTGGTGCCACAGTGTCATAACCTCCATTGTGTGGGTGTCTAGTGACTAGTTCTCCTCTTTGAGGTGTGCTCCCATGACATACTTTCTCTGTTAGGGGTGCCCCAGTGACTGGACCTCTTTGATTGTGACCCATGACTAGTCCTCTTCTGTGACAGCTGTCCCAGCGACTGGTCCTCCTCAGTGATGGGTGTCTCAGTGACTTACTCACCTTTGTGATTGGTACCCCAATGACCAAGCTTTCTCTCTGAATGAGGCACCAGTGACTGACTTTCCTCTCCCATGGACACCTCAGTGACTGTCACTCCTCATGTGTTTGATGTCTCACTGACTGGCCCTCCTCTGTGATTTGTTCCTCAGTAACTGGCTTTCATTTGTGATGGGTGCCCAACTGATTGGCCTCCTCTGTGATCGATGACCTAGTGACTGGTCCTCCACTGTTATTGGTGTCCCATTGAATCATCTGCTCTGACGAATGCCCGAGTGACTGAGTCTCCACTACAAATAATGGAATGCCCAGTACCTGGCCTTCTCCGTGATAGGACTTCCAGTAATTGGACCTTCCCCATTATTTTTGTCTCAGTGACTGGTTCTCTCTGTAATGGGTACCTCAGGGACTTGCACTCCTCTGTGACAGGTTCCCCAGTGACTGGCCCACTTCTTTGATAGCTCTCCAAGTGACTGGCACTCTTCTGCAACAAGTTCCTCAGTTACTGCTTCTCCTCTGTAATGGGTGACCCATTGACTGGGTCTCTTCTGTCATCTGGTGTCCAGTGACTTGCTCTCCTCTATGATTGGTGTCTTGGGGACTGTCCCTCCTCTGTGTTTGCTTCTTCATTGACTGGCCTTCCTTTGTGATCAGTTCTCCAGTGACAAGCTTTTTTCTGTAATTGTCGCCCCCTAAGTGAGCCTCAAATGTAACATGTACCCAAGTGCTTAGCCTCCTCTGTGATGGGTCCATCACCGATAGTCCTCCCCTGTTATCGATGCCCCCAGAACTGGCCTCCTCAGTGATGAGTGTTCAGTTAATTGCTCTTATCTGTGATGGTTGTCTCAGTGACTGACTATCCTCAATGATGGGTGCCCCTGTGGTTATTTTTCTGTTTTGGGTGACCAGTGACTGACTGTCTTCCATAATGTCTGCCTGAATAACTGGCCCTCCTCTGCAGTGAAAGTCCCCAGTAATTAATTCTTCTCTATGATAGTACCCTAGTATCCTCCTCTATCATGGGTGCCATGGTGATTGA
>NW_007079694.1:9044-13788 GCF_000164805.1 Carlito syrichta | reverse complement strand
TTGTTATGAGTGTCACAGTAACTGCACTCTGTGATGGGTATCCCACTGATTATCCCTACTCTGTGATGGGTGCTCCTGTCACAAGGACACCTCTGCAAGGGCTGCCCAAATGCATGACCCTCCTCTGTGTTCAGTACCACAATGATTGGTCCTCCCTAAAATAGGTACTCCAGTGACTTGCCATCTTCTGTATTGGATGCCTTAGCTACTACTAGCCCTCCTCAGTTATGAGTACCTCAGTGCCTGGATCTCCTCCCAATAGGTGCCACAGTGTCTGCTAATCCTCAGTGATGAGTTCCTCATTCACTGTCCCTCTTCTGTGATGGTGCCTCAGTGAGTGTGACAGGTGCCTCAGTGATTAGACCTCCTCTCTGATGGATACCACACTGACTTTGCCTCCTCTGTGACTGGATCCTCTGTGATTGATACCACAATGAATTTGCCTTATTTTTTATGGCTACCTCAGTTACTGGATCTTCTCTGTGATTAGAGCCCCAATGACTGAACCCCTCCCAGTGGGTACCACAGGAATTGGCCCTACTTTATGATGTGTGCCTCAATGAATGCCCAACATCTGTGAAGTATGCCTTCCTGAAAGACTGTCCTTTGTGAAGGGCGCCCCAGTACATGAGTCTCCTCTGTGATGGGTACCCAAGGACATAACTTTCCTTTGTGATGGTTATCTCAATGACTGGAACTCCTCTATGATGAGTGACCCAATGAGTAGCCTTCTTCTGTGATAGATGCCCAAGTCCCTATTCCACTTTTATAATATGTGCCCCAGTGACTGGCATTTCTTTGTGATTGGTGTTCTAGTAATTGGCCCTCATCTGTAATGGGTACCCCTGTGACTGGAACTCCTCCTTGATCAGATCCCCAGTGAATTATCTTCATTAATAGTGAATCCCCTTGTAACTACCCATCTGCAATGGGATCCCTAGTGTCTGGCTCTCCTTTGTGATGAGTTTCCCAGTGACTGGCTACCCTTTGTGATGATGTCTTCAGTGACTGGAACTCCTCCATAATATGTGCCTAATCCTCCTCCATTGTGGATGTCCCAGTGACTGGGCCTCCTCTGTAATTGGTGCTCCAGTGACTGGTACTACTCCATATTGGTTGGTCCTGTCAGTAGCCCTCTTCTGTGATGAGTGTTCCACTTAATTATCCTCCTCAATAATGGATCCCCCAGTGACTATCTCTTCTTTGTGATGGGTGACACAGTGACTAGCCCTCCTGTGTGATGGAAGCCCCAAGGACTGTACCTCATATCTGATGGTTATCCTTGTGCCTAGCTCTCCTCCATATTTTTGCCCCCAGTGATTAAGCAACCTCTGTGTTTGGTAACCAGGGTCTGGTTGTCCTCCATATGGGTGCTCCAGTGTATCGCTCTCATCTGTAATGTGTGACCCAGTGAGTGGCCTTTTTCTATGATCGCTGTCCCAGTGACTTGGCCTTTTCCACATTGGTGACCCAGTGATGGTGCTTCCCCTGCGATGGGTGCCCAGTGACTGACCGTACTCTATAATGGTTGCCCCAGTGACTAGTCTTCCTCTGTGATGGGTTTCCACTTACTAGACATACTGGCCCTCATACTTAATATCTGTCTCAGTGAAGTATCTTCCTTTGTGAGTGGTGACCCAGTGACTGACACTCTTTTGTGATAGCTTTACCAGTGAAAGATACTCCTGTATGATATGTGCCCATGTGAATGCCTCTCCATCACCCATGTGATGGGTGCCCCAATAACTGACCCTCCTCTATGACAGGGGTCCCAATAAAAGGTCATCCACTGAGCTGGGTGTCCAATGATTTTGTGTCCTTTATAATAGGTGCTTTATAAACTGGTACTTCTCTGTGATTTGTGCCCCAGCGACTTGCCCTCCTCTAAATTGGGTGCCCCACTGACTTGTCCCCCTCTGTGATGGGTGTTCCAGTTTTGTGTCTATTCCATAATTTGTGTCCCAGTGAAAGCCTCTATCTGTAGTGGGTGTCACAGTGACTGATTCACTTCTTTCTTGGGTGTCATAGTGACTGGCCTACCTTTGTGATGGATGTCACAGTAACTTAGCACTTATATGTGGTGGTTGGATCAGTTACTAGCCATTCTCTGAGAGGGATACAACTGTGCTGCTTCTAACTCTGTGAAGGGTGCCCCATTGACTTACTTTACTTTGTTATGGGTGTCCTAGTGAATCCCTCTCCTCTATGATGGATCCCTGAGTGACAAGTCAACCTCTGTGATGGATGACCTAGTGACTAGTCCTCTTATGTGTTGACTGTCTCAGTAACAGGCCCTTTCTCTGTTATGGGTAGTAAGTAGTGACTGCACTTCTTCTGTGATGGGGGCCCCAGTGGCTCGTCTTCCTCTGTAATCATTGCCCTAGTGATTGACCTTCCTCTGTAAAAACAAGTTCAAGTGACTGATAATTCTCTGTTATTGGTGTCCCAATGACTAGTTTTCTTCTGTGATCACTGCATGGTGACATTTTCTCCTACATAATGAGTGCCTTAATGACTAGCTCTCATCTGTAATGGGTGTCAAAGTGAATTATTCTCCTTTGTGATCACAGCCCCAGTTACTGACACCTCCTAATGGGTTTCCAGGTGACTGGCCCTCATATGTGATGTGCGTCCAGTGACTTGTTATCCTTTGTAATATATGCTCCAGTAATTGATTCTCCTCAGTGTTGGGTGCCACAGTGACTTGCGCTCTGCTGTGATGATCATTCCAGTGACTATCTCTCATCTTTGATAGTTTGCTTCTATGAGCAGACTTCTTCTGTAATGGGTGTCTCAGTGACTGGGCATGCTCTATAATATGTGCCCCAGTGACTGGATCTCTTCTTGGATGCATGTTCCAGTGAGTGGCTCTACTCTAGTAGGTGACCCAGTGACAGGGCCACCTCTATAACAAGTGCTTAAAGACTGGTCCTCCTCCATTATGGGTGCCCTAGTTACTGGGTCTACTCTGTGATTGGTGCCCTATTGACTGGTGCTCTTCCACATTGTTGCCCAGGTGATTCGCCTTCCTCTAAAATGGATTTCCAACTTACTGGGCCTCCTTAATAATAGGTGCCCCAGTGACTAGTGATCGCTTCTGGTGGGCTTCCAAGTGACGGGATGTCTGTGACAGAAACTTCCGTGACTGTGCCTCTTTAATAATGTGTGTCCCAGTGACAAGTCTTCCTCTGTGAAAAAATGCCCCAGTGACTAATCCTCCGCTGTGCTGGGTGCCACAGTGATTTTGCCTCTTTCATGATGGCTGTCCCAGTTACAGCCCATCCTCTGTGATTGGAGCCCCAGTGACTGAGACCCTCCAAACTGGTGTCCAAATGACTGTCCTCCATTGTGATGGGAGCTTCAGTGACTGGCCCTCAACAGTTTCGCATGCCACACTTACTAAATCTTCTTTCCATTGTGAGTAGCAGTACTAGCCCTCCTCTGTGAGGGGTCCCCATGTGATTGGCATATCTCTGTGATGTGTGCCCCAGTGAATGGCCCTACTCTGTTATGGGTGTACCAGTGACTGCTTTTCCTCTTTGAGGAGTGCATGTGACTGACTCACTGCTGTGATGGGTGTTCCTGTGTGTGGACATCTTGTGTGATGGCTGCCCCAGTAATAGTCCCACTTTTGTGATGGGAGTTCAATAAGTACATATCATCCGTGATGGGTGCCCCAGTGAATGGTCCTCCTCTGTGATGTATACACAAGTGACTGACACACCTCTTTAAAATATGCATCGATGACTGAACATTCTCTGTATAGGTGCCCCATGGTCTATCTTACCTCTGTAATCTCTGTTCTAATGACTGGTTTTTCTCCATAATTGGTGCCTCAGTGATTAGCCCTCCACTAGCCCCCTATTATGGGTGTCCAAGTGACTGTGCTTCTAGTGATTTGTGCACCAGAGCCTGACCATCATCCATAATGGATCCCCTGGTGATAAATCCTCCCCTGTGATGAGTGTCTCAGTAACTGGGACTCCTTCACATTGGTTGTCCTATTGACAAACCCTACTTTATGATTGCTGCCCCAGTGCCTGGTCCACCTCAGTAATGGATGCTGCACTGACTGGGCATCCTTTGTGATGGTTGTCCCAGTGACCGGACCTCCTTCATAATGAGAACCACAGCGTCTGACCCAGCTTTATTATCAGTGCCATTGTGTCAAGCCCTACCCTGTTTGGGTGCTTTCGTGACTAGCTATTCCCTGCAAGGGGTGATCCCTGTGACCGGAAATTTTCTATTGTTGGCAACCTAATGACTGCTCCCCCCTCTGTATTGGGTGCCTCATTGACTGTTCTCCTAGGTTATTGGTGCCCCAGGACTGACCCTCATCTTTAATTGTTATCACAGTGGCCCTCATCCTCTTTGATGGACACAGCATTGAGTAGCCCTCCACTGTTATGGGTGGTCCAGTTACTGGCTCCCCCTGAGATGTTTCCCACAGTGGCCATCATCCATAATGAGTCCCCTAGTGATAAATCCTCCTCTGTGATTGCTGTCTCAGTGACTGGCTCTCATCTACAATAGATTGCAAAGTGCCTGAGTCTCCTTTATAATGAATGACCAACTAAATGATCTACTCTGTTATTGATGACCCAATAACTTGACTTCCTCCATATTTGATATTCCAGTGAGTAGCAATCCTCTGAAATGGGTGTTACAAAAACTAGGCCTCTTCTTTTATTTTATTTTATTTATTTATTTATTTATTTATTTATTTATTGAGTTGGAGTCTCAC
>NW_007079694.1:8551-8829 GCF_000164805.1 Carlito syrichta | reverse complement strand
GGTTGGTGCCCCAGTGACTGGCCATCCTGATGATGGGTGCTGCAGTGTCTAGCCCTCCTCAGTGATGGGTATCTCAGTGACTTGGCTTCCTTCATTTTGGATGCCACAGTGACTGGTCCTCCTCTGTGATTGTTGTCCAAATAACTGGTTATTCACTGTTATGGGTGCTCCAGTGACGGGCCACATTTTAACTTGTTGCCATAGAAACTGGCCTCCTACATCATAGGTCTTCCAATAAAATGGACATTCTCCATAATTGTTGTCCTAGTGACTAACCT
>NW_007079694.1:4910-7852 GCF_000164805.1 Carlito syrichta | reverse complement strand
TTTGATTGTTGCTCCAGTGACTTGTCATCTTCCATGAAGTTTGTTCCAGTGACTGGACCTCTTCTGTGATGGGTCTCCCACTTATTAGACTCCTCCAAAATGTGTGCCCTAGTGGTTGGACTTCATTTTCTATGGGTGCCCCGGTGACCAGGTCTCCTTTATAATTTGTGAAACAGTGACTGTGCCTCTGTGATTGGTGCTTCAGTGACTCACCTTCATATATGATAGGTGCCCCCAAAACTAACACTTGTTGTGGTGGATGTCTTGGTGACTGGATTGACTCCACTTTTGATGCTGCAGTGACTTGGCCTCATCTGTGATTGGTGCCCTGATGACTTTTCATCCTCTGTGATAGGTGTCCACATGCTTAGTTCTCATCTGTGATAGGTATCCTAGTAACTGAGCTTCATCCAAAATGCATTTCCCAGTGTCTAGTTCTAGAATGTAATGGATACCAGTTTCTGGGCCTCCAACTTAATGGGTGACCAGTGGTTGACTTTCCTTTGTGAAGGGTGTCCTAGTGGTTGTACCTACTCCATAAGAGGTGCTCCATTGAGTGTGCCTCTTTAATGACTCGTGCCCCAGTAACTGGTTTTTCTCCAAATTGGGTGCAATTATGGATAGCCACCCTTTGTGATTGTTGCCCCATTGACATGCTCTCCTTCATGTTGGTTGTTACTGTAACTGGCTGTCCTCTCTGATAAATGCCACAGTGACTGTGCTTGTTCTTTAATGGGTGGCCCAGTGACTAAGCCTCTTCTGTGAGTGTCCTCCCAGTGACTGGCTCACATCTGTGATGGTTGAAACAGTGAATGACCTTCCTGTATTATAAATGCTTCTGTTGACACTTCTCCTCTGGGTTGTGTGATCCATGACTGATCTTCCTCTATAATGGGTGCCCAAGTGACTGACCCTCTTCTGTGAATTCTGTTCCAGTGACTGGTCTTCATCACTGATGTTTGCCTCAGTGACTGTCCCTCCTCTGTGTTTGGTAGCTTATTGTCTGGTTATCCTCTGTGTTTGGTACCCTAGTTACTGGCCCTCATCAGTGATATGTACCCCAGTGACTGGCCCTTTTCAGTTATTGCTTTCCCAGTCGCTACCCCTCTGGTCACCCCAGAGACTGACCCTCCTCTGTATGGATGCTTCAGTGACTGACCTTTATCATTGATTGCTGTTGCAGTGAACCACTCCCACTGTGTTTGGTGCCCCAGAGACTTCTCCTCCACTGTGATGAGATCACACTGACTAGACTTCCTCTTGGATTGGTGACCCAGTAACTAGAGCACCTCTGCTATGTGTGCACCAGGGACTGGACCTCCATAATTATGGGTACCTCAGTTATTTACGATCCATTGTAATCAGTGGCCTAGTGATTAACCCTCCTTCTAATGGGTGCCTGAGTGACTAAGTCACTTCAGTGATAGGTGATTCAGTCACTGGTCCTCCTCTGTGAATAATGTTCCAGTGACTGATCTTCCTCTGTGATTGGTGCTCCAGTGACTAGCTTACCTGTGCAATCACTGCCCCAGTATCTGTATTTTCTATATAACGGATGTCTTTGTGATTAGACCTCCTCCCTTATAGATACCTCAGTGATTGTTCCTACTCAGTTATTTGTGCCCCAGTGACTGGCCATCCTACATAATGGGTGCCCTTATACCAGCCCTCTTCTTTGATTGGTGTCTCAGTATGTGGCCTCCGTTATAATGGATGCCCAGTGACAAGCCTTGTTTTGTGGTGGGCATTAAAGTCATTGACCTTCCTCAGTTATGGGTGCACAGTGACTGGCCCTCCTCTGTTATCAGTGCCACATTACAAGCTCTCCTTTCTATTGATGTCTCATTGACTAGCACTCCACTGTTATAGGGGGCACACATGACTGGCACAACTAATTGATGGGTTTGGGGCAAACAAGACTGGCACAACTTGTTGACAGGCTTGGGACACACATGACTGGCACAACTCTGTGATGGGTTCTCCAGCATCTTCTCCTACTCCATTAATGGTGTCACAGTGACAGAAGCCTCCTCCATAATGGGTGCCTTAGTGGTTAGCCTTCCATTGCGATTAGTGACCCAATGACTGGAACTTCTCCACAATAGTTGCCTCAGTGAGTAGCCATCCTCTTTCTTGGGTGTCCCAGTGACTAGAACTCCTTTATAGTGTGTGCACCAGTAACTAACACTCCTTGAGATGGGTGTCTCTCAGTAACTTGGCCTCTTCCATTTTGGATGCCACATTGACTGGTCCTCTTCTGTCATTGGTGTGCTAATGACTGGCCATCCAGTGTAATGTGCTCCTCTGTGAAAGGTACTCCAAATTTGGTTCCATAGTGAATAAACCTTCTCCGTGATTGGTTTTCCAGAAACTGGCCTTACTTTATAAATGGTATCCCAGTGACCAGCCCTCCTATATTATGGGTGTCCCAGTGACTTGTTCTCCTCCATAATGATTACATCAGTGAGAATACTTCCTCTGTGATAGGGGTCTCACTTACTGGGCCTCTTCTATAGCGCATACCCTAGTGACTGGTCTTCATTTTGATGAGTGTCACCTCGGTGACTGAGACTCCACCATAATGGTTGGTGCAGTGACTGTGCCTCCTCTGTGATTGGTGTTCAGTGACTGATCTTCATATATGATAGGTGCACCAGCGACTAGTCCTCCACTGTGATGGATGTCTCAGTGACAGTGTCTACTGCATTCTCGGTGTTTCAGTGACTTGGTCTTATCTGTTATTAGTGCCATATTGAGTGGCCAACCTCTGTGAAGAGTGCTCCAGTTACTAAACCTCTGGTATGATGAGTGTCCTTGTAACTGGGTCTCTTACAATATAAGTGATCCAGTCACTAGTTCTTCTATGAAATACTTGCTCTAGTTTCTAGGCCTCCTAAATAATGAGTGCCCTTGTGACTGGCCCTACTCTCTCAAAGATGTCC
>NW_007079694.1:3564-4890 GCF_000164805.1 Carlito syrichta | reverse complement strand
ATTTGATTGACATCTCAGTGACTGAATCTCCTCTATAATGAAGGGCTCAGTGAGTAATTCTCCTTCATTAGGTCCCCCCTTCTGACTGACCTTCAACTATTAGGGATGCCCCAGAGTCTGGCCTTCCAATATGATGTGTGCTCAAGGTTCTGGTCCTTCTCCATTACTTGTACCCAGTGACAAGTCCTCCTCTGTGATTGATGCCACAGCGACTGGACCTCCACTATAATGGTTGCCCTAGTGACTGACCATTATCTTTTATGGGTGTCTCAGTGACTATGCCTTCTCTGTGATGGGTGTACCAGTTACTAGACTTCCTCTGTGAGGGATGCCCTGGTGCATAACCCAACTCTCTGATGAGTGGTCCAGTTACTAGTCTTCCTCTGTATCAGTGTCCCAGTATTGCCTCTACTCTGTGATGGGCCCTCTTCTGTGATGGCTGTTTTAGTGACTGACCTTCCTCTGTGATGTGTGCCCAAGTGACTGTCAATAACCTCTGAAAAATGTCTCAATAATTGTTTCTTCTTTGTTATAGGTGCCCCAATGGTGGACTACTGGCAAATTTTCATCTGTGATCGATGTCCCAGTGACTGGAATTCCTACATAGTGGTACCTTATTGACTAGCTCTCTTCAATTATGGGTGCCCAGCGATTGTGCTTCCTCAGTTATCTGCGCTCGAGTGACTGGTCCTCCTCCATGATGGGTGTTCTAGTGACTGGCCCACCTTTGTGAAGAGTGTCCCAGTTACTGGTCCTCCTTCATAGTTTTGTTCCCAATTACAAGTTCACTTTTTTGATGGTTGTCCTAGTGACTGGTCCTACTCAATGATGAGTTCCCAGTGACTACAAAACCTCCATATTGGTGCCCCTGTGAACAGATTTCCTCTGTGATTCATGTCCAGTGACTGGGTATCCTACATGATGCATCACTAATTAACTAGTCCTCCTTCACATGGGTTCCTAGGTGACTGTGCTTCCATGATGACATCTGACTCAGTGTCTTGTCACTTGTGTGATGAATGGCCCATTGATTGTCCTTCCTTGACAATGGGTGTCCAAGTTGCTTGCCTTCTGCAATGGGTGCCTGAGTGGTTAGGCATCATCTCTTATGGCTAACCCAGAGACTGGTCTTGCTCTCTGTTTGGTGCTTGAGTGACTACTCATTCACACTGAAGTTTGCCCTTATGACTTGGCTGTCATTGTGATCTGTGCTGCGGTGACTAGGTCTCTTTAATGGGTGACTCAGTGACTGGGTCTCATCAAACATAGATATTCCAGTGACTGGCCATGTCTGTGATAGGTGCTTCAGTGAATCGGTCTCCTCTC
>NW_007079694.1:0-3431 GCF_000164805.1 Carlito syrichta | reverse complement strand
CCTCTCAATGAGTTCCCAAGTGAATACTTATTTTCTGATATGGGTGCCCCTGTGACTGTGTCTATTCCTAATTAATGTCTCAGTAATTGATCGTCCTTTGTGATGGATTACTTAGTGGTAGTCTCTCCTCTATAAAGTGGGATTCAGTGACTGGCTCACCTATGAGATAGATGCTCCAGTGACTGAATCTTCTCCATAACATGTGCTTCTGTGACTGGTTTTCCTCTCTGAATGGTGTCCCAGTTACTAACCCTCCTCTGTGAGGAGTGTCTCAGTGACTGAGTCTCCTCCATAATATTTGCCCAAATGACTGATCTTCTTCAGTGATGGGTACCCAAAGACTGGTCCTCCACTGTAATGGGTACACCAGTGACAGGTACTCCTCTCTTAAGTGTGCCCCAGTGACTGTCACTCATCTCTGATGGGTGCCAAGTGACTTGTCTTCCTCTATGATGGGTGCTCCAATGACTGACTCTCTTCTGAGATTAATATCCAGGCAACTAGCACTCCTCTATGATGGTTGAAACAGGGTGCATCCTTATTGTCTGATGAGTGCTCCAGTCTCTGAATATTCTCTGTAATCAGTAACTCAGTGTCCTGGCTTCCTTTGTGATGGGAACCACAATAACAGGCCTTCCTTTATGATCCATGCTCCAGAGATTGGCCATTTTTTAAAGAGGTACCCCAGTCACACAGCCTGCTCTTTCATTGCTGCCTCTGTGACAGGCCCTCCTCTGTTATAGATACCTCAGTAACTGAGTGACCATAATGGATGTCCTAATGACTAAACCTTCTTGCTACTAGATGCCCCAGTGACAGACTTTTCTCTGTGATGGGTGTCCCATTACTGGCTGTCCTCTGTGAGAGCTGACTCAGTGACTGACACTCATCTGTGATGGGTCCCCGTGACTGGTATTCCTCTGTTTTGGGTACACAAGTAAGAGGCCCTCATTTGTGTTTGGTGCCAATTTCCTGGGCCTTCTCTATAGTGCATGCAACAGTGACTGGTCCTCCTCCATAATGGATGCCTCAGTTACTGAGTATTCTGTGGGATTGATGCCTTAGTGACTGGCCCTTCTTTGTGAAGGCTGTCCCAATGACTGTCCTTCCTCAATAATGTTTAACCCAGTGACTTACCCTCCTCTTTTATAGATGTCAAAGTAACTAGAACTTCTCTGTTTTGGGTGAATCAGTAACTAGCTCTCCTCTGTGAGGTGTGCACTTGTATCAGGACCACCTCAGTGATGGGTGCCACAATGAGTGCTCTTCCTCTGTGATGAGTACCCCAGTGACTGACCTAGCTCTATTATGGGTACCCCAGTGACTGCCCCATTGCTGTGATAGGTGCCCCAGTGACTGTGCTTCTTATGTAATGCCTGTCCTGGTGATTTGCTATCTGTGATGGGTGCCCAGTGACTATATCTCCTTTGTTATAACTACCCCAGTGATGTTCCCTCTCCTGTGATTTGTGACCCTACTGACTGGCTCTCTGTGACAAATATCACAGTTACTGATTCTTCTCTGTGATCAGTGCCTCAGTGACAATATTTCCTCGGTGATCATGACTCTAGTGACTGGGTTTTCTACCAAATGGATTCTTCAGTGACATATCATTCTCCATTATGGGTTCCAGAGTGTGTATGACTCCTTGTTGATTAGTGTCCCCAACTGGTCCACCTCCATAATGGGTGCCTTAGTGACTAGCCCTCCTCCGTGATGGGTGTCACACTAACTAGGTCTCCTTCATAATTGTTGGCCCAGTGACCAGTCCTCTTTGGCAATGGGTTCTAGTTATTGGCCTTCCTCCGTGATGGATGGCCCAGTTACAGACCCTCCTTTGTTATGATTTTAACATTCACTGTCTCTTCTTTGTAATTGGTGCTCCAGTGACTGTTCCTCCTCTGCTATTAAACCCACACATATTAAACCCTTCTTTGTGTAGGTGTCTCAGTGATTAGCTTTCTTCTATGAGGTGTGCACCAATGACTGGCTCTTCACTGTTATGGGTGCCCCACTGAGACCTCTGTGATGAGTGACCCAGTGACTGACCCTCTTTTGTGATGCTTGCCTCAGTGACTGTCCCTATACTTTGATAGATGTCACTGTGCCTTGGCATTATCTCTGATGTATGCCTCAGTGACTGTCTCATCTTTATTTTGTGCCTCAGTGAGTGGCATTCCTCTGTGTTTTATGCCGCATTGACTGGCCCTCCACTCTGATTGGTGATCCTGTAACTGGCCCTTTTCTGTGATGGATATCCCAGTGTCTGGTTTACTCTGTGATGGGTGCCTCAGTGACTGTACTCAGTGATGGGTGTTCTAATAACTGGGATAGTCTGATAATTGTTTTTTTCCTCCTCAGTGATGGACATCCCAGTGGCTATCTCTCCTTTATCATCATTGCCACAGTGACACGCCCTCCTCTTTGTGGTTGTCTAAGTGATTAGCCCTCCTCTTTGAGTGGTGTTATTGTGACTGGTCCAATTCTTGATGGATGCCATAGTGACAAGTCCTTCTCAGTTTTGGGTGCCCCAGTGACTACCCCTCTTCTCTGAAGGGTGCCCCAGTGACTGGTCCTCGTCTGTGATAGCTGAAGCAATGACTGACCTTCCTCTGTGATGTGTTTCTCAGTGACTGACTCTACTGTGTAATGAATGCCTCAATGAGTGATGACAGTCCCCACTCTCTGATGGGTGCCCTAGTGAGTGACTTCTTCTGTGATAGCTATCTTAGTAACTGGCCCTCCTCTGTGATGTGTGCCCCAGTGACTGGTCATGACTTTGTGAAAAAAATGTCACAGTGACTGATGCTCCTCTGATCAATGCCCCCAGTGAATGAGTTTCTTACATAATGGGTTCTTCATGGACTATCCCTCCTCTATGATGGGTGGCCCAGTGTTTGTGCCTTCTCAGTAATTTTGCTTCATGTATTGATCCTCCTTCATAATGGGTGCCCTAGTGACTAACCTTCCTCTGTGATGGGAGTCCCACTCACTGGGCCTTCTCTATAATGTGTGCCACAGTGGCAAGGCCTTTGATGTTCTTGGAAACCAAGTATTTGGTACTCCTCCATTTTGTGTGCCCTCTCTGTGTTTCATGCCTCTGTGACTAACCTTGTATAACATGTACCACAGTAACTAGCATACCTTTGTGTTGCAAGTAAAGGTGACTAGACCTACTCCATTTTGGGGGCCACAGTATCTGTTCCTTTTTTGTGATGGGTATCCCAGTGACTAGCCCTCATTCATTATTGAGTCCCAGCATTAGCCCTCCCATGTGAGGTGTGTTGCCATGACTTCCCCGCCTTTCTTTTCTTTTTTTTTTAAGGGTTTATGGGAGGAGAGGTTTATTTGTTTGTTTGCTTTTTACTAATCAGTATTTTTTATTATGGTTTTGTGGGGTACAGTTAAAGGTTAGGTGTACAATTACGTTT
>NW_007079693.1:0-1636 GCF_000164805.1 Carlito syrichta | reverse complement strand
CTAACCCTTAACTGTATCCCACAATACCAAAATAAAAAATATTGATTAATAAAAAAATACTAAAATAAAAAATAAAACAAGAAATAACAAAAGCAACCCATACTTACCTTCATGAAAAAAATGACAAGTTTACAAATGTTGTCTTTTAAAAATGAATTATAATATGTAGACCCATAGGAATACAAATGACTACATTTAAATCACCCAAGCCTGTCCTTCCAATTTTAACACTGAAAGTTTTTGAAGATCTATGGTTTGTTAGTCAAGACTTCGTCTTCCTCATTAGATTATAAGGAATCTATTTTATTGTTCTCATCCAAGTCTAATGCTGCAGTAAGACTAGAATTTATATCACTGAATGCACACTGGTTCTTGGCACCTCTAAGCAATGTATTGTTTAATGCAGGGATCAGCAAGCTTTTTTTGTATATATGACTTTTTGTTATATCTCAAAAGTCATAAGAGACACCTAAAAGAATGGCATGGCTGTATTCAATAAAATCTTATTTATAAAAACAGGCAGGGGGATTTGGCCTATGGCCCATACTTTGCCAATACCTGGTTTGGTCAAAGGAACATACGACAGTTAGAACAACTGGGTTGGAACCCACACCTACTTCCTACTTCTGTCACAAATCACTTAACCTCTCCTTACCAAAGTAATTGGTAAAGAGTTAGTTGTTGCCTTTGAAGACCCCATTACTCATTCTTTTTTAAAAAAACTGTGACATCTGAAGGAAAATTTCACCATCTTTATGTTCTATAACAATGATAACATACACCTGGTAATCTAGACTTTATTAGGTGTCTGACTTCGGCAAGTTAAAAATCCCCATATATAATTTTAAACTATAACCTTAACTAGGATTAATTCTATTTTCATTATTTTTCTAATTCATTGCCAGTATTAATAAAAGTCTCTTCTATGTAACTGCATTCACAAATACAACTATGTGTTGCTTAATGACGAGGCTATGTTCTGAGAAATGCATCATTAGATGATTTCATCATTGTGTGAACATCATAGAGTATTAACACTAACCTAAATGGTATAGTCTACTATATATCTAGGGTATATGGTACGGTCTATTGCTCCTGGGTACAAACCTGTACAGCATGTCACTGTACTAAATACTGCAGGCAACTGTAACACAATGGTAAGCATCAGTGTATCTAAACAGAAAAGGTAGTATAAAAATAAGGTATAAAAGACAAAAAAAAGGGTATACCTGTATAGGATGTTTACTACAAATGGAGCTTGGAAGCTTGAAAGTTGCTCTGGGTTAGACAGTGAGTGATGATGAGTGAATGTGAGGTCCTAAGACATTACTGGACACTATTGTAGATTTTATAAACACTACATACCTAGCTATACTAAATTTATGTTTAAAATAAAGTAATTGCACAATGATGTTATAGGTCAGCAGGTGACAGGATTTTTTTGGCTCCATTGTAATCTTATGAGATCACCTCATAGAATCATTACGTAGCACATGACAATCCTAAGTGAAAAGAACATATTAATCGAGTTCAGAAGTACAAAACCAGGAGACAGATCTCACATTGGGAGTATATGCAAAACACACACACACACACACACACACACACACACACACTCTGGCAGACACTAAGCGGT
>NW_007079692.1:119893-227611 GCF_000164805.1 Carlito syrichta | reverse complement strand
CCTCAGGCAACACTGACCTCAAACAACAGTGACCCTAGGCAACACTGACTCTAAGGTGACACCCTTACTGATTCTCAGGCAACAATGACCCCCAGGCGACACTGACCTTAGGCAACACTGACCCTCAAGCAATGCCTCTGGCCATGCTTCCCTCCTACCCACCCCCACCTGCTGGCAGGGAAGATGCAGCTGCTTCATGAGTAAAAGACCAGTGTCATAAAAGAGCTGGCGAGGAAACATGGAGAAGTAATGGGGGAGGCAAAGGAAAAGGGACAGGAGAAACAGGCCATCCAAACGCAGTAGATCAGAGAGATCATGGTCACATCCCACAATGGAGATGGGATTAGAAAAATCACAACTCTAGAAAAGGCCTAGGGACCAACTAACCTAGTCCTTTCTCATTTTCCAAGAATGCAGAAAATGATACCCAAGGAGATTATGAAAGGCATTCAAATCTACCTGCAAGTAAAAGGCAACAAGCAGACACCTAGCTCCTAAAATAACACTTTCCCAGCAGCTCACTATCTGGTCCAGAATAGTACCATCTTCTTTTGAGGAATCATCTTGGGCAAAAAACAGAACCACACTTTTAAGCTTTGGGGGAAAACAAGCCCTCTGTGACTCTGCCCACCAGAAGCCAATGGTGTGGAGATGCCTAACAAAGTCCATCTTCTGGGTCAAGTCCACAGCCAGAGACTGGTGAGAGGGAAGGAGGGAGGCGGGCAGGCAGCAGGGCTAGGTATGTCTCGACTCTTCTGCCACCCTCTTGGAATTGGCAGGTAAACATTTGGTCTAGAACTGTAAAGCCCTGCGATCTGTGACATGTTAGGGTCAGAGTGAAAAGTACATTAAGTGCTCAACTTACCTCAAACCAAGCACTAGAATCAATCCTACTATTGGATGTCTAACGAAAGAAAAAGAAATCAATATCCCCAAAAGATACCTGCACATGCATGTTTACTGTAGTACTATTCACAACAGCAAAGTCATGGAATCAACCTAATTGTTCATAAATGGATGGCTGAATAAAGAAAATGTGGCATAAATAAAATGGAATACTACTCACCATTAAAAAAAGAATGAAATCATGTCATTTGTAGCAACATGGAAGGAAATGGAGGCCATCATCTTAAGTGAAACAAGCGAGGCACAGAAAGTCAAATACTGTGTGTTCTTACTCATAAGTGGGTGCTTAAAAATGTGTGAACATGGACATATAGCATGAAATAGACAATGGAGACTGGGAAGGTGAGGGCTGGGAGGAGGTCAGGAATAATAAATTAGTTAGGTATAATATACATTAATCAGGGGATGGATATCCTATAAGTCCTGACTTGACCACTACCCATTCCACACATGTAACAAAATTGTCCATGCACCCATATGTTTGTACAAATAAAAATCTTAAAAGTAATTTCTACTATAAGCAGTAATTCCCATTTCTCACCAACCAAAATTAGGAGACCACCGTCCCAAGTCAGTGGGCTGTAACTTACTCACTGACTGTGTGCCCTGGTCCCCCATCAGAATAAGTACTAGGAACATCTTGTGGTGGACTGGAAGATGCACAGCCAAATACCCTTTCACAGATGAACGCCTTGCCCCAACAGCTGGAGTACAGCTGGCATTCAACCTTCAGCAGCCTTTCACATTGGACTTGCTCCTCCCCCAAGGTCACAGTCCTCCCAAGGTAACACATAGCCACTGACCGATGGTGCTAAAGGTGGAAAAGCCCAGCCTTTCAGCTCCACACAGGACAGCTCTGATAGGCCATTCAGTTCCAGAACCCCTGTGGGGTTGGCTAAGACTACTGCCCCTACACCAAAGTCCAGTTTCTCTTTCTACCCAATCCAGCACCTGCTCCTCCCCTCCATGGTGTTTGTCCCAAGAACTGTCCTAGTAAGTATCTTAAGCACTGAATTCTGCAGAGAGCATGTTTCCTGCTAAACCCTAACTGTGGTGATTCTTCTTGCTCATGTCCCCATGAAGCTGCCCTCACACACAGCCCCACCATGGACCGCCTTAGAAGCTGCAATGCACTAAGTCCTTTAATCAGAATCCAGATCAATTCCCAAAGCCCCAGAACTCCTCTAGCAGTCTGTAAACTTATTCTCAGAGTAAGGTTTATGTAATAGTAGGCACAGAATTGCTTCTGGTGACGCTGCATCCTGAGATAGGTTCAATGCTGTTTAATAACATGCAAAAAAGAAACATGCTAGTGCGAATCCCAGCACCCGTTCTTTTGATCTGTGTCCCCAATGTGGTTACGGTTACTATAGTACCATCTGACTTGAACTAATGATTCTGAGTTCCATAATGTCAAATAAGTCACATTTCAGTAACACTTCCTACCCACTGCTAAAAATATGGTTTCTTCCCACACAGCTATTCCTAATGAGATATTTCAAGCCACCTGGCACCTGGGGGAGTTCCTCAGCTAATTTTCTATGGAGCCCATGAAATGTAAACTGTATACAATAGAACCCCATTGCACGCTGGAGTTGGGAGGCAAGAAAAGCAGCAACAACACAAGATACTCTGTCTTACAGGAAGGATGTCCCTTGGAGGTGTCCTTTGGCCTGCACCCAATGCTAGGGTGAATGTGGTACAGTTTAATGGATTTTTTCAGTCAACACACCAAAAGAGAAGCTGGCCCCAAGGGCTGGGGGACTGTCCCTGGGACCTCTCCTCTGTTCCTGACAAGAACTGGTTTGGAACCTGAGCAACTGCTAACTCCTACTAAATGCAAATTCATTTGGGTACCAGCAAGACCTCCCGCCCAGATTCATGGCCAGCCAACTCAAGCCACTCCAGAGGCTCCTCGTACTATCACTGATAGTGTGCCTGCTCTCTCCCCTCCCCATCCTGTGAAGTGCTAGACTGTGTTTCCACCTCTCCAACACCTGTCAATCCAAGTATCAGGCATCACTTTCCCTTGACATTCCCCATTCCTCTCACCAAGCTGGATCAGAGGTACCCTCCTGTGCTCTGCTGGTCCCTATGTACACCCATAGGTGTGCACCTAACAGATGCCACATGCTCCTGCAATGCTGTGCCTGGCTGCCCACAACCCCCATAGCCTATGAGGCCCTTCGAGGCAGGAACCACTTTTCTTCTCTGTACTTAGTACCCAGTACTATTTTAAGTGCTTGAGCTGGATAGTTTAAATTTTTTAAAAAGGTAAGAAATGCACTGGGGATGCAATAATAAAAAATAAACTGCACTGGTGTGGTCAATTGTGTCTAAATAGAACATTCTACTTCTGTTCTGAATCTTATCCTGAAAATTGTTAACACAGCCCAGATGGTGGTCCTAAAGAGAACACATCCAAGAACATACCCGGATGCATCCCTTCTCCAGGGCCGTCTCCTGGCAGCAAGCACCCACTTGTGCAGACATTCCAGCACCTAAGACCAACATGGGGGCTCCACTCTTCAGTTAGAAAATGAGGCCTCCGTGATTAATACTGGCCTGTGTGAGGTATTAGGTCTTTCATCCCCACCCACCTCCAAGCCATACTTCACACTAGGCCTTAGCTGGACCTGGAGGTGATACCAAGGGAAAGAAGCAAATATGGATCCTGGTGGCAGCAGTGGTCACAGCACCCCACAATGATGGAGTGAGCTCACCAGCTCTTCCTTTTCCTTCCAAGTGTACCTCTGCTCTGAGCTATGCCAATTTTTGACCTCAGTCATAATTCAGACGTCATTTGTGGTGCTGGAAAGATGCTGCTAGAGCCTTATCTTCATAGTCAACATTTACTGACCATTGCAGGTTGAACTGTCTCGCAAAAGAATAATAATAATAATAACAATAATGATAATAAGAATAGTTGAGCTCTAGCCCCCAGACATATGAATGAGACCTTATTTGGAAATAGGGCCTTTGCCAATATAATGAAGTTAAGATGAAGTCATACTGGATTAGGGTGGGCCCTAATCCAATAACTGGTATTCTTACAGAAAGAGGAAAATTTGAACACCAAGAAATGGGGGAGAGGGCCACATGAAAGCAGAGGCAGAGACAGGAGTCATGCATTGATCACCTAAGGAATACCAAGATTGCCAGCAACCACCAGAAACTGAAAGCAAAGAGGCAGGGTCCGCCCCTAGAGTCCTTGAAAGGAGCACGGTCCTGCCAATGCCTTGATTTTGGACTTCTAAGTTTCCAGAATCGCTAAAGAATAAATCCATGTGTGTTAAGCCACCGGGTGTGTGAAACTTTGTCATATCAGTTCTAGGAAACTAACACGCTGACCCATCAGCTGGAGCTGTTTTCTGTAGTTCCACATGATAACGTAATACAACCTGACAATATCCCTGGGAAATGGTCCTTGAGGCCAAGAAGCCCATGTGAAAAGCCAGTATAAGCTCCATATAACTGGCATAAATAAGGCAGGGATTCGAATACATGTCTCCTGACTCCAAATCCAATGGCCTTTCCAGAGATTTTTAAATCAAACTGTTGTTTCAGCATTTGTTTTAAGGGTCTTCTAATCCTTATGAAAACATTCCAGTTATCTTCCTTTCTTCCTCCTTGTCTAAAGGAGAAATAACTTGCAGCTCTGACAGAATTCCATATTTTGTGTCAGGAAAGGCAAAGTCAATTGCAGCTGCAGCCTACCTGGCCTCACATAGCTCCTACCTGGACTACTGCACTTGCTTTGGGGGTCAAGAGACAGCAGGCATTTACAAGCCATCTTTACCAGCCAGTGCCATAAAGGGAGTTCATAAATAATTAGGCACTTCTAATCTCTTGATTCCACTTCAAATCTCTGCAAGAAGACGGTAATAATTACGGAGCACTGGTCTGGCTGGTCTTCAGTCAACCACAGTCCTACAGGATATCATAAAATTCATTTTTAAAAGATTCCTCCAAAGCATCTGTAGCCTTGACATTCAGGCACCTGGTCGAGAGGAAAGGCCAGGACACACTTTGGGATTCCTTCTACCCTTCCTTTTTGAATGGAGCAGAACTGTCTCAAAGTCTCCTATTGGTAAAGCCTTGATTGTAAATGTGAGCTAGACCCTTCATTCCAACACATTTCATGTGGGTAACCTCTCACATGACAAAGGCCCCAAATGCACAACTGACCAAGCACTGGCCAGATCTGAGACCCAACAGAATCTCTTGGATCCTGTGTCCAGCTCACTCCAAGATGGTATCTGCATGCTGAATGTAGAATAGAACCAGAAGGGAGATGAGGAAGAGCCAATGAAATCCTGCTTTTCCAGGGAACGGAAGGCTTAACAGGGCATGAACATTCCCTCCACCTGCTGAAACTAATCTCTTCTCTGGTCTTTCCAAAGCAACAGCAGCAGCAGCAAACCCTAAATATTTCAGGCTTTTATCTGCGGCTTCTTAGCACTTTTCCAGCCTTCAACACTCACAATGGTTATTCCACAGAAGTGCATTACTTATTCACCTGCTGCCAACTCTCAGACCTCAAGGATACACAAGTATCACACCTGAGACTGCTCCTTTTCTACTTACTGGGGAATTTTTGCCTGAAAGTCACCAACACATCACAGTGATATGAGACTGCCTCAAGAATGATAAATGTAAAGCAAAATGTGGGTGAACTGGTTTGGTGCCACTTTGATTTTGGTTGGTTGGGCAATTTGGGGCATAACTGGAAAATAAATCCAACAAGAACATACAATTAATTTTTAAGATCTGTCTTTTCCTTCTTTCCCCTCCATTTTATAAGCTATATACACAGTGCACTCCCCAAACTGGAACTCATATAAGTAGAAATGGAACAACTTAACAAAAGTCCAACTAATCAACTGTTTCTTTATCCCAGGCTGGGGGACTCTGAAAAGGATTTCACCAGCTTACCTAACAGTTAAAGAGTGATTAAAAAAAAAAAAAGGAAGGTTTTGTTTGTTTGTTCGTTTGTTTAACAAGGCATTAAATGAAACAATAGTTTACCATGTGTGATGGTTACTGTGGTGATTATGTGTCAACTTGACTGGACCAAGTGATGCCCAGATAGCTGATAAAACATTACTCCTGAGTGTGTCTATGAGGGTGTTTCCAGAAAAGACTGGCATTTGGTGGGGGTGAGGGATCACCTAGGCTGTGGAGGGCTATAATAGAACAAACAGGCAGAGGAAGGGCAAAGCTGTTCTTTCTCTCCTCGAACTAGACATCCATCTTCTCCTGCCCTAGGATATCAGTGTTCCTAGTTTTCAGGACTTCAAACTCAAATTGAAGTATATCACTATCTTTCTTGGTTCTCCAGTTTGCAAATGTCTTAGTATGGTCCTTTCCTCAGTCTCCATAATCAAGTGTGACAATTTCTAAAATAATCTTCTCATATATACATATACTTGCATGTGTCTGTATGTGTGTGTGTGTGTATTCTGTTTCTCTGGAGAATCCTGTTTAATACACCTTGCATTAGAAATACAGTTTCCCTACTCTTCAAAGTGATCCCACATAGCACTATTCCATTTTAAACTCACTTGTAGTAGTAAAAGATCTTTATCTTACAACTGACAGATAAAGAAACTGAGGCCTCAAGAAATTAAGTGACTTTTCTAACGTCACATGGTGGTCTGTGGCAGGATCAGGGTAAGAACCGCAGCACCCGTGGGATTAATGTGAGTGAAAATAATAAGATTCTTCAGCAAGAAGGGTCCACTGGGTAGCCACACTACCATAAACTGTGCACACTTATACACTGATGAGACAAGAGTAAGATACTGAATACCCTTGTCCACTGAGAGATTCAGTCCTGATTAACATGATCGCAGGTGCTGGATAAGTCTCTGAATAGAATGTTAATCACCAATAAATATCGCATCTGCACTCCTTGTAGCCTCACCTTTCAATTATCTTAGTTTTCCCATTTCCATTTGACTTGGGTCTTCTCCTGAAAGAAATGTGTAGATGCTCTGGCTCTGTTCCCAGATCAATATGGTCAAACAGCTCAAAAAAAATTTTTTTTAAGCATCTTCATTATTTTCAAAAGCTTTGTTTCTCTAGAGAAAATACTCTCATTTCAGGATTAGACACTCTGTTGATTGCCCATAGAAGAGGACAAAAAGTTAAAAGTTATTAATGGGTATCTCCAGGCAATTAAAAACACGCTGCTCTCAGGTTGCTGGTCTCTCCCAGATGCTGCATGCCAATTGACAATTTTTCTGCTTCTGAAAGATAATGCAGCCTTTGCTGCAGTTGGTGAAATGGTCCATCAACGGGCAGGCTGTGGAAGCCGTCTGAAGAAAACAGTGGCATTCTGTAATTTAACTGCAGGCAAGACAGTTTCTTATGTTTCAGCAAGATAGTCCCAACACAGTGAGAACCCCAAGAGACCACTGGGAGAACATGGTGAAAACCTGTGTTCACTGTCCCCAGGAACTGCAAAAAGCCTGTTATGCAATGTTTCCACCTCATAAGCTAAATACACTTGCTAGTTCAAAAAATAAAAATAAAAACCTTAGAGTGAAGGGGGCTAGAAGGTTGGAAAAATATTTAACAAGGACAGAATCAAGCATCAATTAGGACCAGCCCAAAAAGACAGCAAGATGTCAAGAGAAGAATTTGCCAGTTGACAGATGGACTCCAAGCAGGAAGGAAGCAAGACTTCTCCTAGTCTGTGAATCCTGGAATTCAGAGATTTGGACTTCAGCCTCCTTGAAACTCTAGAGAGAGCAACCCACAACAGCCTTTCTGAGGCATTAGGAGAGAGAGCAGCCAGATCTGTCAGACTCTCACTGAATAGTCTGCCAGTCAGCCAACTCTAGCTGAGGCCTGGGAGATAGCAACTATTAGTGAGCTTTCTCTCAGATGGACTCTCCAAATAACACTTATTTTTCTTTTTACATATTTTACATATTTCTTTCTTCCCAGCACATTCCACCATTGTCCCTCCAGTCCATCAACCCAATTCCTAGCCCTTGAGGAAGGAAGCTTCCTTACCTCCTTCTTGGACATGCATGGAGGACAAAGGTCCTGGAGCTCAGGTGAGGGGACCATGGAAGCCTGGTTCACAAAGAGAGAGGGTATCCCGGGCAGGGCCGCAGCCAATAATGAGCTGCCTGGCTCTGAATCCCATAATTAAAGTCATTGGGTGTTTGATCACCTCCTTGATGCAGAATAATTAAAATCACTGCACTGTTTGTTTTTCATTTCCTTTGATAAATGGTGAAAACCACTAATGAGCCACAGCAGCATCGTTCCACCTCACTCCCCTTGGTTCACTGCTTCCATGAGTGTCCTGCTCCTCCCCAGGAGGAGTAGAGTGGGTGCTGCAAAAGAGTAAGCCAGGGCAGACCCCTGTGGCTGCAGGGAAGGCGTGTGAGGGTGACCTCTCGGGAACAGCTGGCTCTGTCAGTTCAACTGTTTAAAAGCAAGAGCCCAAGGTGAGTCTTTATTTTATGGGAAACACTAAAAGTGTAAGTTCAGGCTATTCTGTTTGGCTTTTAAGCGTGCCCCTCTTCCCAAGTCCTCATGAAAAGTAATTGGGGGCAATGCAGTCACGTTGGAGAAAACAGCCTCTCAAAGTTCCAGCCTCTCCATCTATAAAATGGGTAGAATCACACTGGCTCTCCTTATCACACTGAGATGTTATGAGAATAAAATGTGTTATCCATGAAAACGTTCCTTAAGACACAGTGTCCTCCATCATGTCCACAAGCTGCTGCATTATCCTTGCCTCCTCAACTCAAGGTGTAGAAGCAGGGAGCACAGCTGCTTCCCAAAGTGACTTAGTCATCTAGTTAAAGTGACAGGGCACTGGGAAAGGACAGAAAAAGGAGAGGATATAGGTGGGCAGAGGGTATTCCGGGGAAATTTCCACTCCATGCCCTCCAGCATGTAAGAAACTCCCAGAGGCCTTGCTAAGGAGCTCTGCTGGGTCCGAGGTGGTCGGCAGGTCCTGTAGATTGCAGTCTGCCTTCCCAAGGAGCTCCACTCCATCATCAACTGTAAGAAAACATCCTTCCCTAATAATTAGCATGCCCCCTATGACTGGGCTGTGCAGGAAATGAAGATACCTGAAGAGGTGGCTTCTGTCCTGGGAGCTTATCCTGATATCACCTCTGCACCGCAGCTGCGGTCCACCCACCAGGTGCGAGTTCACCCTGCTTAAATCAAGCTGGTGCCTGCAGGGTGCTGACAAGAAAACCCGAGGTCAGCCCTTCTTCATCTCCTGAGAGTGTTAACCTACCCCCAGATTATGTGAAATCATTTCCAAAGTACACATGATGTGGCCTCTAATTTTAAGTTTCAGGCTTTTTCTCAGACCCACAGGGATCAGGCAGCCTTCTGGCAGTGGTAATTTTTTAAATGAGGAGAGGTTTATCTGCTGGAACTCTGGATTTAGTTTCCCCTTCTGTCTGCCTCCTCGTGCCATTAGCCATCTTGGGAAAAAAGATATTAATAACCCAAATAGAGGAAAATGAAATCCAACAGACCAGAGGAACAAGGGGAGCGAACTTCAAATGGTAGAAAATAACACTTGAAGGAAAGTGATTCTGTCCCAAAGCAACATTGGTTCATAAAAAAGAATGCACCCTATAGATGACACATCTCTCCTCTATGTAGAAGTCAGATAATAAAATGTTTGAATTAAGTCCCCCCACCAAAAAATATAGTGATTGTCTTCTGTTGTTTGGGAGAACCTGAACCTTTTGGAGAAAATGGAAGGGGACCTGGGCATGAGTCAGGCAGCAGGACATAATATAGAAGGAAAAAGCACAGGCTCTGGGGACACACACACAGTAGCATGTGAGTGCTGTGTTATACAAATTTGGAGAAGTCAGTTAATTTTCCAGCCTCAGTTGACTCATCTTTAAAATAGGGATAATAATAATAACCACATCACAGTAGTGTTGCAGGGAGGAAAAAACATCAAGTATCTAATAGTTTTTGTTGCATAGTAGAGTATAGTGTATAAACAGTAGCTGCTACTTCTTGGCCAGGATAGAGAGTGCAGCAGTTATACAATTCTTTACTCAAAAATCCCTTCACTTAAGGTTCCTGGTCCCATAAACAACGTTGGCACCTACATCGTTCCAGCCACTCCCAAAGGACCTGCTTTGGAAAGGACTCCAGGATCAGCACACCAAGGAGAGCTCAGAGGTGCCCCGCAGGTCACTGCTCTCTATTCCTGACAGATGGCAAGTCATGCAAGGAGGACAAGCTGCTGTCAGGCTGGAGGTACCATCCCACGCTGACCTCAGAAGTCGCTGGGTCAGGCCTGCACAGCTGCCTGGAGACGGCCAGGGAACTCAGCCTGCAAACTTCCTTTCTCTGCTTTACAGCAAGTCTCAGCTCATAGAGTGATGTAACATCTTTGATTACGTGTTCATTGTCTAACTTCTCAAAATATTTAAGCTCTTTGGGGTAGAGACTCTACCAGCTGGATAGCTATATCCTCGCTGCAAGGTACATAGTAGGTACTCGGAAAACATTTGAGGGTTGACTAAATGAAGTGGTTTAGTCGACTGCTATCTTCAACACCCAGGCTCTTTCTCACTGAATTTAGTGCAAAATGGTGGTGCAAGTGGGATGGGAAGAAGCATCAAACCTGTCAACCTCTTCCTAGGTCTGCCCTGGCCATAGCTGGCATCAGGTCACTCTCAAAACACACCTTTCCTGTTTTCATCATCTTTAAACCAAGCAAACTCAGCCAGGCACTCCACAAAAAAACAAACAAAAACAGTCATCCCTTCTGCCTTTCTCAGGACTTTCATTATTTACTCGTAATATATTTATAAGCAATGCCATTTCTCCAACTACCTCTCTCCCACAGATGCAGGAAGGAGTAAGATAAAATGTTCTAAGTTCCCCAAGAGAAAGAGACAAAATACATTATATTTCTGTCTCTTGGGTCTCAGAAACTTGCAGAATAGTTTCCTAGTTGTGCTACCTGTCCTCTGAAGAACACACACTGACCCTGATTTTGAGGAGTCCTCCCATACCTTGGTCATCTTCAACATATACCCGAGAAAAGGGAAGGAAGGGAAGGAAACTCGCCCAGATGGCATTATTTACTTCATCCTCTTTGCTTCTCCAATGCCAGGAGATAGGAACGGAGGGTTGTGTCTTTTTTTTTTAATAAAAAAAATGCATGTGTATGTCTCATTCATGAGGGACCCCTGCAGCATCTAGATCCATGGCTTGCAGAGTGGGAACTTGATTGATATTGCTCAAACTGTAGTTATACATATGCTTGAATATTTAAGAGGGCTCAAGTTAGTCAAGAGCATTCCTAAATCCCATCAGAAGAGCACTTCCCCAGCTTTCCCACCTATTAAGTGGAACAGCCACTCACCCAGCTGCTCAGGGTAGGAACCTAGGACGTCTTATGATCATATTCTTTCCTTCCCACCCGCCTCCAGACTACTCACAAGAGATGTCACCTCTAAAGTCAACCCTGAATCTGACAATGTCTTACTGAGCCACCACTGTGTCTTATCCAGATGGCAGCAAAGTGCCTCACTGTCCTCCCTGCCTGCACCTGGCCACCTCACAGTCCATCCTTCATCAGCTAGTCAATCAGATCCCACACTCCCCTGCTCAAAGCATGGCAACTCCAAAGCCCTCCCCTGGCCAATGAGCCCTACCCAACCTGTACCCCACCTGCCTCTCCAGCTACATCTTCCCTGTGCCCCCTCTCACTCACCACCCTTCCACCCCTGGCAGTACTCCACTCAGCGCACTCCTGCAGACACCTCTCTCTAACCTCCTTTCTCTGCTTTACAGCAAGTCTCAGTTCATAGAGTGATGAAACATCTTTGATTACGTGTTCATTGTCTAACTTCTCCTCACAATATTTAAGCTCTTTTGGGTCGAGACTCTACCAGCTGGATAGCTGTGTCCTCGCTGCCAGGTATATAGTAGGAACTCAGAAAACATTTGTGGGTTGACTAAATGAAGTGGCTTAGTCGAGTGCTATCTCCAAACACCCAGGCTCCTTCTCACTGAATTTAGTTTTACACACTCATGTATATTTATGGGTCACATGGTAGGGGGAATAAAATTCCCCTGAGACATTATGTAAACCCTCACCTTATAACTCTCCTTACGGCCTAGCAGTTGCAAATAGGAATATTCTCCTCTTACAGAATATTCTAGGTCAGCAGTTCTCAAACTTTTTGTTCTCAGGAACCTTTTACGCATTTAAAAATTGTTGAGATTCTAAAAGGGTTCTTATCTATGTGGGACGTATCTATCAATATTCACTGCGTTCAAAGTTAAAACTGAAAAATATTGTTAAATATAAATATTAAATATTAACTCATTTTAAAATAATAATAAACAATTACATGCTGACATATATGTTTACATAAAATTAACTATATTCTAAATGCAATGTGGAATCCTAGATTGGATCCTGGAACAGATGAAGGACATTAATAGAAAAACTGATGAAATCTAAATAAAATCTACTGCATAGTTAATAGTTGTGTATAAAAGTACTAATGTAACTTCTTAGCTTTGACAAATGTACCATGGATAGGTTAAACGTTAACATTAGGGGAAACTGAGCAAAGGGTACAGAAAAACTCTCTATACTGCGTTTGAAACTTTCCTTTAATTGTAAAATTATTTTAAAATACAAGATTTGTTTTTAAAAGCTATAATTTTAGAAAAATTGTGAGAAGAGTGGCATCACTTTTATTTTTTTCAAATCCCTTTTATGTCTGTCTTAGTAGACAGTAGCTGGATTTTCATATCTGCGTCTGTATTTGATCTGTTGTGATATGCTGTTTTAGCTGAAGTATGTGAAGAAAATACTGCTTCATACAGATATATAGTTGAAAAGGGGAAGACTTAAGAGCCTTGGATGTTTTTGTCTTTGCAACGTCATCAAAATTTGACAAGAGGTAGCTTCTTAAAGGTCAGTTGCAATGTGCAATTAAAACCATACTAGTGAACTGTTATATTAATCTCCTTGGTCTATCTTATACTTTGGAGGGAACTTTCCATGATTTTGTAGCATCATGCATTGGTCATTAGTAAAACTGTCAGTGTCTTCTAAATATTGACACATTTCATTATATAACACCAAAAAAGGAACATTAATTAATATAACCCATCTCATCAGAAAAGTATTTAAGGTTTGAAAAGCTGTCAAGTTCATCATGATGGAATTTTCCAAAATTCTAACTTTTGCTTGAATGCTTGAATTTTATCACCAGCAAAAAATACAGTCAGTTGTGCTTTTTGAAACAACAATCTCATTTCATATAATTTTAAGAAAATGTTTCCCAAATATTTAAGTCTGAAGAGCCACAGTTTGTCTACCAGTCACTTTTTTCAAGTAAAAATGATATTCCATGAAAAAGACTGTAGGTCAATTCACAGCTCAAACAATTACATAAGTACTTTTCCTCAAGACAAACTCTGTTATGAAGCAGAAGTGCTTTATGTATGCTTCCCATTTTGCCACTCAGAATTTTTAAAAGATGTGTACTCAAGGGTTGACATTTAATTTAATTAATAATTCTACAATGTCAGCGAGAACATTCTAAAGAGAAACTGGCAATTTTTTGTTTGGGTTTTTTTTTTTTCTTTTTTTTTACTAAGAGTGTGTGGCAATTGCACTGACTTCTAGAACAGTTTGATGCCATTTCCTCTGTGTGGACTAAGACACCAGCAGTTTCACCATCTTTGCTTGTGCCTTATGAGTCTAAGCTTCAACATGGCAGAAAAGGCAAATAACGTAATATCATTCTGAAAATAGATTTTACCTAAGAGAACTTCTGAAAGGGTCTTAGGAAACCCCAGTGGTCTGAAGACCATATTTTCTGAACAATTTACTGTTCTGAACAATTTACTGGTAAGATACTCTAAAATGCAATCATGTATTGAGTACTAATGGTATGTAGGCACCGTTCTAAATTCCTATGGATAGTGAAGCTAGGACAGCTCGAAAGAAATAGAGACAACAAATATAGTCCCTTTAAAATATAGTCACGTAAACAGCAGATGCATAAAAGAACCCTTAATAAAATAAGGGAACCTCAGTGATAGCAAAATAGACATGATAGCAAGAATTCTAGGTGCTAGGGGGAGACAGGCCTCAGGGAGTCAGGTGGGTCAGGTAGGTAGAGTCAGCGTTTTGGCAGAGTTAGCTTGGGCTTCTGGTTTCTACTCCCACCTCACTCCCAAGAATGGTCCTCTGACTTCATGAGGACTCTGAAGACCAAGGACCCAGTCCACAGCCAGCAGGTGGAGTTGGCGTAGACCAGGTGGAAGCATGGAAGGCAGGACAAGTGAAAACAACTTCTAGAAGTCAAAACAGTACAGAAGAGAAAGGCAAAGGCCCTATCTGCCTATGAGTAGTGGCCAATTTCTGGATCTGGTTATGAAAAAGAAGAAAAAAGGGAAAATACCATGGGATACTTTAAAGGGCTAATTATTAAAAGACTAGTTTTTTTTTAAAAGAACTAATTTTTTTAAGAGCTAATTACTAAATATTAAAGAGCTAATTATTTTTTAACATACACACATACCAAAAAAAGATTGATGCAATTGAAGATCCAAACTCAAGGACAGGTAGGGCATTTCTGAGATAAGTTTATACTCAATGAACATCACACACCAACAATATTTGAAACCCCTACAGCTAATGTGAACACAGTGTCATGCATGGTTTTCCACCATTCCCCACTGTTTGTGTTCATTTCAAATGACACAAGATTTCAAAAACTGACCACCTCCCCACTTAACTTAGGATCTTTGTAAATGGTTTGTCCAGACCATAAATCATTTGTACCTGTATCATCTTTCTGACAAGCTGTGGAGTGTCACCCTGTAGAGCCAGAATGTCCTGAACTCTAATGAGGCCCTCTAGCCCATCAGAGGTGGTTATGGGATTTTCCACAGGCTGCTTTTGGGCCTGGCACCAAATGACTCGAAACCCTAGGCTAGGCTAGGCTCAGGCAACTCCAAGTAGAGGGCCCAAGACACTGTTCACAGAGATGACAACTGTTTCCTCTCCCAAATCCCACAGGCTCAGCAGAGATGGGGAGCCCAGCCCTCCACCACACAGCCAATGCCCCTGGATGGAATCAGAACCAATCCTCATGGGGGCTGGAGCATTTTTCCCAGACAGAATTGACAAGTGACAAATCGTTAAGAGACTACAACCTGCTTTTCAAGCCTACCCATGACCCACAGGGCAGCTCTATCTCTCCAGCATTTGATGCAATCATACTGTTCACAAGTTTTTAAGTGGGATTCAATCTAGGTAGCCCTCTCCCAAGACCCCCTCTCCCCACCACAGGGAATAGTACATGGGCCCCAAGAGATCTTACTTCACACAGGCCAAGTGGAACAGGGAAAGAGATGTATCATGAAACCATGTTGCTGCTGATCTTTCTATTGTTTACGTCTTAACTCGCTAAATAAGAGGTGGGCCTTTAGGAAAGACATGAATGTCAAAGAAATTTAGAGACACTAAGTTCAGTTCAGAGGAGAAAGAGTACACTGCCAGACTGGGTGTCCTGAGAAGGTATATTAGATCCTTTGTGTTGCTATAAAGGAAAACACAAGGCTGGTCTATGTGGCTCACAATTCTGCAGACTATCAAAGCCTGGTGCCAGCATCTGCTTCTGGTGTGGCTTCAGAAAGCTTCCATTCATGAAGGAAGATGAAAGGGAGTAGCAGCACATCATGAGAGGAAAGAAAAGAGGGGAGGGAAGTGCCAGACTCTTTAAACAACCACCTCTCCTGTGAGCTAAGAGAGTGATACTCTCATCACCTTGGGGAGGGTAACACGTCATTCATGGGGGATTCACCCTCATGATCTAAACACCCCCATCTAGGCCCAACTCCAACACAGGATCAAATTTCAACATGAGATTTGGAGGGGACAAATATACAAACTATATCAGAAAGTTTCATGGAGGAAGCAGAATTCAGGGGCCAATGCAAGCCAGGGAGGATTGGGGGGGGGGAAGTCACAGGAAAAAGGATATTTCAGGTGAGGGAAGACATTGTGGGCAAGGTGTGGAAAGAAAAGCTTACACAGTGTAGCCTGTACACTGCTTGGCAGGAGCACAAGCTAAAGCCTGGAGAGCAATGGAGCTCACACAAAAAAAGTAGGATGAGGCCATGATATTGAATATAGGACTGCTAGGGGCTGGAGAAACAAAGGTGATTACAAGTACCGCAGGCCAGCTGAGAAAGTAGGTATAGGGACGGTGGTAGCACAAGGCTGGGAGACATCAACTAAGACCTCGTGAAGGATAAATGCTTGGGCATTTTGTCAGCAAAGATGTAACATTTCCCCAGGTGACTCTGGGAGATAGGAGATGCCATTTCCAAGGACAGAGAACAGCATATTGCATTCAGAAGACTATAAGCACCAACATGTGACAAGGAGGGGATGTGAGGGAGATGTGGGAGCTAATGCTCTAGATATGGACAGGCACTGGGGCAGGGAGGTCCAGTCAGCTGGTGGTTTCTAGAATAGACTCTAAAAAGCATGGGAGTTCTATGACAGAACCTCAGGGGCTGCAACTGGAAGGGGAGGACAAATGAGAATGGCAGACAGATGGTCCCATCCCTCTTCAGCCAGACGAGCTCTGCTCTCAGGAAAGGATTCTCCACTAAAATCATACATAATTAAACACTTGAAAAATCCTGATATTGGTGTTAATTATTAAAGGTTTTCAGCAGCAGAGGACTGAGGTGATCAGGGAGCTCCCTGGGCAACACCAGTGAAGAGACCACTGCCTAGTGCAGATGAGTAGACCAAGATCAGGTAATGACGATGTCAAAATTAAAAAGAGAAGGAAAAAAATGATAATGTCAGGAAAGGATTCACTGGTGAGTTTTACATGAGGAACCACCATGAGCTCCCATGAGACATCCATGAAATTGGTTACAGTTAGAAAGGCTGACAACACCAAGTGCTGGAGAGGAGATAGAGTCTCTTGAACTCTCCTGCATTGCTGCTAGGAGTAAAAAAATGGCACCCACTTTGGAAGATTGTTTAGCAATTTTTGTTAACATTAAACGTAAATCTACCCTACCTCAACTATTTCACTTCCAGATATAAACTCAAGAGAAACATAAAAACATATGTCTCCAAAAAGACTCATGTAAGATTATATATCACAACTATATGAAAAACTGGAAATATGCCCATTAACAGGGTAAGGAATAACCACATTTTGGCATTTTCCTACAATGGAACAATTTTAAAATCCACAATAAAAAGGAATGAACAACGAATACAAGGACAATCTCAAAAAATATTGTGTGAAACAACAGAAGCCAGACATAAATTTTAAAATTAAAAGAGTACATTTCAAAAGAGACATCAAAGAACAGGTAATGCAACTCTATGTGAAAGAATTCATAACAATGATGGCCTCAGAAAGGCAAGTTATTATCCAGAAAGGGGCATAAGTAAACTTTTGGGGACAATACGTTATACATTTTCATTTGGGTGGGAGGTACACATGTAAACATTAGTGAAAACCCATTAAGCGCTTCACTTAAGATCTATTCATTTTACTGTGTGCTTCAAAATATATTCAATACTTTTTTCACATGAGAAAAAAGGAAAGTCAAAGGTGACTCAAGAGCTTAAATGGACAGATAGGAAGAGGAAATTTGTCACTAATGCAACAAGAAAATCAATGTGGGTGAGGTAGTGCTCATTTTCATTGCTTAGGAAACTTACTCTTTATATTTTGCAATATTTTTTGTCTCTTGCCTCCTCTTGAATAACAACTCCCTGAAGTCCCCTTAGTATAAGGCCTTGTACAGAACAGATTCTCAGTAACTGGGAGCCGCCTTGGAATTAAGATCAGGTGGTGATCTCTTCTCTCTGGATCCTAAGATTGGCAGGTTTAATAAGCAAGTATATGGACACATTAATGAATCATGACAGGTTAAATGCTACCTCTAGCTGGGAAGATAGCTTCATTTCTGTAGGTCTTACAGTGATTCAATTCCTTGACCCAGGATAATGACTAACTGGAAAATTTTAGGCTCCATGGAAGGCTCATGACAGAGCTGGAATGAGACGCTTTCCCATACCCTTGGGCTCCAAGGACAAGCAAATACTTTCATTGGCAGTTCCTTCTCACCACTCCTCTTCTTCTTCACCTTGTTCATCTTCCTATCCTTTTTCCTCCTTATTGAGGTGATTAAACATGGGAAATCTGTCCACACTCACTGTACAAGGGTCTTTGCCATTTTACCTGCCTGGGGAAACATAAGGGGGCCTTTCAGGACAGCCCTGTTTATGACCTCAATGAAACATGTCCTGTCATCCGCTCAATACTGAGATGCACTTTGCTTGCACCTAACTGAACTGGGGACACTCCAGAGGCCCATAGGAAGCCTTAGCCCCTGCCCTTGAAGAGAGACTCAACTCTATAAATGCTGTTTCCTCCCCATCTGGGCCAGGGCTGTTAGTGCCTTCCTTGAGGTTCCTGACCTCAGCAACTTCAGAAGGATTGTGTTTTCCCAGGAAATTAGATTTATGTAAAACACACAGTGAAGTCACATGTCTGGCTTCAGGGCCCCCTGCTTCCCTCCTGCCTTAGAAGTTGTGGGGAGCCATGCCAGGGAGTGCCCCTCACAAGAATGGTGTCATCGCCTCATTAGAGGGGTGACAAGGCTTGCTCTGGTGATACAGATCCACAGAAAGAAAGGTGACAGTCCTTCCTTTGCTCTGCATTCCCCCCACAGAAGCAGGACATATATGGAATCCCAAATCTTCAATCCTTCAAAATCCATGCCAGTGGCAGCAGGAGCATCTAACAACACACACAGACACACACACACACACACACACACACACGTCTTAAGGATGCCGAGTTATTTACCAAACAAGGAGAATTACAGGCCCAGCTATTGCCTTCAGCTGACTTTTAACATAAGCAAGACAATCCTGATTAAGTACAGAAGCTCCAGGTAAGAGGCGGTGACTCTGCCACTAGTTCATATATGTCCCATCGGGTATCAAAGCAAATGCTGGTGTATGTAAGTGAGACACACCAATTGCAACTAGACTGGTGGGGAATATAAACTACCCTGCAGTACAACCAAGCTTCTAGAAGGTCTTCATAACTATGAACAGCCAAGTTGGGTCACGAGGCATAAGCAGAAGAAAAGGGCAGAAGGGGGTCCCAGCAGTTTCCCTTCTGCTGTCATATGCTCATAGCATCTCCTTCTACAACGCTTCCCAAATATACTCTCCAGCCTTACTATCCAAACAGCTTAAATACAGGGAAAGATGCTGAGGTTAGTCTGGAGAAAGAAGTTATTAACTCTAGCTCACAAGAAGTAACACACTTCTGTGTAGTATAGTACAGAAAAAAAATCCACATGACCAGACTAGTCAAGGACTAATCCCAGCTCTGGGATCTGTGCCTGGGGCAAGATAGACCTTTTCAGCCTCAGTTTCCACATCCAAAAATAGGCATGATGATATTGACTTACATAGAGTCAACATTCAGTAACTATGCCTGCCAGAAAAACCTCCATCTTAGAAATCTACCCACCTAAAAGGAAACAGTAATCATTGCTGTGGTTTTTACAGCCCAAGCTGAGGTAAGAGGCCCACCAGACAAGCAGTCAGGCTACTCCCAGGTAGAACTCCACACTCAGCAGGACCACTGCCATACTCTGTCCCCTGCACCTCCAGAACTTAAAGGTATAATTAATTTGACTAGAACAGACACATTTTCACTTTTTTACAACATCCAGTATCATCTTAGGTCCTTCTTAGGATATACCCCTCCCTTTCACCATGACAGTACTACACTGGCCAGTGGCACAATGTCTTCCTACTTGCTTCCTGGTCCACACCTGATGCTCTGGGAAGAGCCACAAGTTGAGAGCAACACCCAACATGAAGCTATGGTGTCACCACCTTGGACATCAGGATAATGGTTCCTAAATCTTTTCAGTTCATGCACAGTTTGGCAAACTACACACTGTGGTGCCTGTCACTTAACTGGGAAGCGCTTCCAGCTTTACCCAAAACTGCATCCACAGACATGTAGGAGCAGCTCCTTGTGTGCTTGAAATGGGAGAGCAGCCAGGGAGGCCCCGCCCCTGCCCTTGTGGGGCTTGCAGGCTAGAGATGGAGAGGTGAGTTCAATACAATAGGAACAGCAATCTCACAGGGCACCGGGTGCTATGTGAGCCTCAAGGACTGGCGATTGGCCACGAAGCTTCCTGGGAGAAACTGTGGGGAAAAGACCCTAAAGAGGAGCAGGTCTCAGGTTCAACGTCACTTCCTCAAGGAGGCCCTCCTTGACCACTAGCCCCCCTCTAAATCAGGTTCTTCTGACACTCTCTTACAGTCCCTATTATTTCCCTTGGTTGTCATCATTTGTACTTACATATTCTTAGTTACTACTTCCTCTTCTTCGATTGGTTCAAAACACTATGGGGGAAGAGGAAAGTTACCTTGTTTAGCAGTACTTAGTCCAGTACTTTGCACACACAGAGTGCTCTGAACATAAGAGTTGGAGGAGTAACGACTGAAGACTATCCTAGGTTGAAAAAACAAGCCTGTACAAGAACAGAGGACTTGAAAGGAGGTGATGCACTCGATAGAAACAGAAAGGCATTCAAGTACACTGGAGGTATTTAGGGGTGAAACAGCAGCAAGAGCTGAGGCTGGAACAGAAGGCAGTGAGCTAGCCAGCCAGTGTCACGAAAGCCTGTGAAAGGGTCTGGTGTGACCCCAAGGACACCCTTGGAAGAGCTTAAGCAGGGAAGTAAGGTGATCAGATTTCCATTATTCTTGCTACAATGTAGAAAATGCTAGAATCAAGGCTGGAAAACTGCATGGGAGTGTAGGTACTAAGCTGCACTGTGGGCTTTTCCAGAATTGGAAGAGAATTTGGAGAACGAGGTACTAAAGAATCAGTATGAAGTGGAATTTGCCTGTCCTGGGCACCCTCCGAAGAAGAGGTTGAAGGAACAGGAAGCATCAAAACTCATGCCCTGGCATCTGGCTTGAACGATGGTGCCTTTCACAATGGGCAGAGAACAACCCAGGAGGAGGAAGAAGTCGAGGCTATGAGTAGAGATGTGGCTGATGGGTTCAACTCACAACTGGCTAAGTTTAAAGTTCCTCTGCAGCTTCTGGGTGGAAATGTCCAGAAGGTCACTGCATGCACCAGAGCAAAGCAGTTCAGAGCAAGACAGAGGCTGGAAGCAGAGATCTCAAAAAATCCACATAATGACAGTTACTGACATGGGGAAATATAGACTACACACTAAGGTGTCTCTCACTTTATTGTGAAGTGCTTCCAGCTTTACCCAAATTAAATTTCCCCCCAAATTAATCAGACTAGTATAGTTTCATGAGATATGAATTATGGAAGACTTTATGAAAAATCAATAATTTATGTCAGAAACCAAAGTAAAGCTATCTACCACCAATACTCATAATTCAGTATTCATTTAACAATTATACATACACACACTTTTATTGCCACATTTTCCTATATAAAATATAATAATCACATATTATTACATGCTCAGCAATTAGACCATAAAGTCCTAGAAAGTAGAAATATATTTTTGTCCATATTTTTATTCATTTCTGGATCTCCTATGTCTTGCATGGTGTCCAACATATAGGAAGTCCTTGGTCACTGTGTATGTACTGAATGGAGTTGAATTCCTTGATTAAATAACTTTCTTAATTCTTTTTCCAATTAATGAATACACCTGACTCATGTTTAGATGGACAAAAACCAGAGGTGGGTTGTCTCTGGCTCAGGAAAACTAGTCATTTCACCCTGGAGCACAGGGAAAAGCATTTACCCACCTGGGCCATTGGCATCAGCAGGAAATGGTCTAGCACTGGGTTTCTTTTTCCCATGAAAGTTCCCTTTCACTTCTTCCTACACTGGACTTCACATAAATGAAAGTGTCTGTATCCCAAAAGCAGTTGGAAAGAAAATGAGGAAAAATGCATCTCATCGGTAATCTCTGAAACACCAACCACACCCCACTCATCCCTCATGCCTTATTAAACCTTAAAATTAAATCAGGGCAGCAAGGTGGCCCTAGGATGCGGGGTGGCCAGGATGACACACCTCAGGACCTCCCCCATGTAGTTGGGAAAGGCTAAGACACTATGATGGCAGAACAAGAGATCAAGTGTAACACTTGCCCTGTGTGGCCTAGGCACTCGCCCCTTTGTGGCAGCCATGAGCTGGTGACAACATTGTGACCCCAGGTCATAGAGGTGGCGCAGTGTCTCCATTTTAAATTCTTTGTCTCTGTGACTACAGTGGGGTCATGATTTACCCAAATGATTGGTATTTTAATGCACTGTGATGGTATAAGATGAAGTCTAGCGAAAACATAGAGACAGCCTCTAGCATGTGAGGAGATGGCTGTAAAAAGTCTACCAAATTATATTTCCCAAAACCTGAACTATATGTCATAACATATCAAAAACTGAAAATTCACTGAAGCTGATTTGGATGGTATGAAATTCCAATATTTATGAGGCACCGAGTTCCTAAAAATATAAAATTCTGAGCACTTTTATTGAAATGCTTACTGAAATTCTTTATTTAGAAAGTTGGTTCTTTAAATAAAAGAGTGACATTGTGCATAGCACAGAATTTTACTGAATGAATTCTGTGCAAGGTCAGGCAAAAATGTGAAATTAAATTGTACTGGCAAATTTTGATGCAAGATTCCCTCCAAAAATGTCTTTTTTTTTTTTTTTTTACCGTGGATTTATCTCAGCAAAAGCTAGGACCGAAAGAATCAACCTTTTGCTGAATTCACATGTTCTCAACAACTTGTATGTAGCAAGAGCGACAAATGCCACTTTCTCCCACTTCTGAGCATCACATAATGTTTTGCCATTCAAAGTCCAAGACTGAAGGGAAGTCATGAATGCAGAATCCAGTATGCAAATACAAGCCAGGACTGATATCCCTCAGAAAATGTCTCCTTCTGAAAAAGTCTGCCCCCGATTCCACCTGCATGGTCATGGTGGCCTCAGAGAGCCAGGCGTGTCTGCAGTGGGCAGGACCCAAAATGGACCAGTGGCAGAGAGGCCTTCAGCCCCCAGGGTGGCCCTCTGAGACCCTAGGATTGCTTTTCCCAGATCCTCACAGGAAGAATAATGATCGACATTGATCCCACACATCTGCCATGCTAAATACCATGGGCAATTTAAACATATGGTTCTGCTCTCCCCAGCAACAGTCCTAGGGGAATGACACCTTTCTTATATTACAGGAACTCAGAAGGAAATTGGAACTCAGGAAGTTGGTCACCTGCATCCACACAGCCTCAGTTTATACAGCTGAGATGCAAACCCAGACTAGTTGACTTCACCATAGGCTGCTTCCACTGTACCAGGCAGGCTGTGGGAAAGTCCAGGCCCTAGGAGACACGCTTCCCCTTCCCACCCATTTGCTACACAGCAATCCCATCTTCTCAACCAACTTTTAGATTTCAGCATACCAAACCAGCTATCTTCACAGCTGCTCCAAAGGAAAGGGAGCCATTACAAAGCGAGTCAATGGGGGTAATGAAGCCTCTGCCCCTGAGAGCCCAGGAGGCCAAGAGCCAAGCCAGCCCAGTGCTTCCAAATGTCTCCTGGCTGAAAGCACAGATCAACAACCATGTCTCACAGCACTCCCAGAACACCCTGGAAAGAAGGTGACCCCCTGCAGTTCTACCTCTTGGATTCAAATCTATCACTACACCAGGAGCAGCATGTGTGGCTGTGCTCCTTTGCTTCTGTCCTCTGCCTCGTGTTTCTGGTTTTAAAGATTGGTGGGCACCAGAGGACCCTGCATACAGTGCCAGTGTCCCAGGGCTGGCTCTGGGACACCTCAAGTGCTCCATTGTGAGCAGATCCATTTCCGCTAATAGCTGGTGGATGTGCATTCAGGGCCCACTGGTACCCCAGGCATGTTTCCAACAAACAATGTGGCACACACAGGAATTCATCCGAACCCAGCAAAAATCACTTAGCTTAATAACACTGCCCTGATTTAATTTTAACTTTTCATAAAGCATGAGAGATGAGTGGGGTGTGCTTGGTGTTCTAGAGATTACTGATGAGATAGGGCTCACATCTGGTTGTTTTTTCTTTTTTTTTCTTTTTTTTTTTACAAGTTCCAAAAAGAGGGGAGTTAGGAAAGGAAGTTGATGAATAATTAAGAGAAGGGCAACACCTGCAAAATGTGCAACCAACAGCAAGGGGGAGTTTTTGCTTTGCTCTGGTATGTAAGTAGCTGGCAGGTGCCTGGGGAGTCCAGAGATAAGGGCCTCAGGGAAGGGCTTCAGTGCTGTGAATGTGGGCATCCGACAGGATGCACATAGAAACATGCACACACATGCATATGCACACACATGCATCCACATACACATATGCACACACATGCTCCGCACACACATGCATGCACATGTATTTTCACACATGCGTACATTTATATACATATCCATGGCTCACATATCCCCCTGGTTTGCCTATAGGCAGTACCCTCAAGGCACAATAAGCTCAGTGACTACCCACAGAGTGACTAAGTATGCAAGTGCTAGGTTGGAACAGATATTCTAAGTCACCCTTAACTCTTCTCTTTCTTCTACTCTCACTCCATCTCTTTTCACCACCTTCGCGCCATCTCTATAGCCACTGCCACTGGAAGGTACCATCATTTCTAGCCTGCATTTTTACAATAGCTTCCTCCCTGGATCCTCCATTCATTCCCCACTTCTTACTCCCTACAGTCGGCCCTTAACGTGATTTTTATAAACATAATTCAGATCATAGGAGTCCTTTGCTCAGGCCTCCTCAGTGGTTTCTTGGTTCTCTTAGAGTAAAAGCCAAAGTCCTTAATGCGTTTATAGGGCCCTACATGACCTGTGACCTCCATCCTCTGTCTCTTTGTCCAAACCACTTACTGCCCTGCTTCCACTCCAGCCTGAGACATGCCAGGCACACTTTGCATTGGGGCCTTTGCACTTGCTAGTTTCTCTACCTAGGAGGCTCTTCCTCAGATATCCACATAGCTCTCTCTTCAAATGCCACCTATCCAGAACTATGTAGGATTCCAACCTTGTTCTGCAACTCTTTCCCCCAGCCCTCCCAATCCCTCTTACTTACCCTGTCTTATTTTCCCACCCTGCACTCATCATCTAATAAAATACACAGAAGTTGCCTATTTCCTTGTTTGGTTGTTTGTCTCTACCTAGCAGACCATAAGTTCCATGAGGGTAGGAACTGCTGTCCTCAGCTGTGCCCCAAATGATGAAACTATGTCTGGCACCAATACATTAACAGATGCATTAATAATATATACTATATGAGATACAAATACATATTAATATTTGTTGAATGAAGAATAAATTATTTTCTCTGATTTGCAAGTGTATTTATTTGAAAAAGTCAACCACCTTTAGGCTGACCTGTATAAATCTCTTGCTTTCAAAATAATAAAATGAGACAAAATCCAGAGGGCCACGGGATATCAGGAGACCAGTATGCAGAAAGACTGCAGGCCACAGCAGTGTGGAAACCTGAATTACATAAGGAGAACAAGCTGCTCCCCACTCTGCCTGCAGCTTCTAGCAACTCCAGGACTCTGCCTGCAGGAGCAGCTAAGCCCTGCCACGGAGCCACAGGAAAGGAGCTAAGCCTGGCACTCCTCCTGTGCTGTCTACAGACTTACCCCAGCAGTTCTCTAGACACCACACCTCCCTGCCCTGGGACCAGGCTCAAGAAAGCCCCCTCAACAGACTATACCTGGATATCCATGAGGGCTCAGCCAGAGCCAAGACAAGAAAGCAGAAGGAAAGAAAATGAGTGGGCAGAAGAGTATCCAAGGTCATCCAAACTGCCCACTCCCCTTCTCCTATCTTCAAACTAAGATCATCACAAACCCCTCCTGTGCTAATGCTGACTGGGTAAGCTCTAAGGCTATATTCTTACCTGAACAAGCTTTTGAGGAATTTCTGTCCATGCCTCTCCATTGCCACGGCAGCCTCCACCAGCCAACACAACTTCAGACTCCGCTTGTCTAGGCCCTTCTGACATCACCGCCAGGCCCACAATCCCTGATACCATCACATTTATGTAGCAACCCTATTAAAACATCTGCAGTACTGCCTATTACATGAAACTGCAGTACCCTTCCCGAGTTCAAAGTCCTGAGAGGATGTGTTGGGCTCTCTCTACCTGCCCAACCCATCTGCCAGGACTCCCCCACCTGGGCACACTGGTTTAGACACCACTCTTTATGCCCTTACTCTCCCTGTGCCCTGGGCTGTCCTTACCCCTATTCACTTCTGTGTGTGTTCCTCCCTTTAACATGCTTCTAGAAGACCCAGCCCAACCTTCATCTTCATGAAGAACTTCTCTTTGTCTTAGGATGTTGAGTTCCTTGATGAATATTTATCAGTTGACTGGTGTCTATTTCCCCTGTGCTGATATGTAAGGGTTTTTTGTTTGTTTGTTTGTTTGATTTTTTTCCCACAAGGAAGGAACATCATACTTTTGTGACATATGGACCTGGACTAAAATTTCAGCCTGCTTCTCATCATGTCTCAATTTGAATAAAACTATTTAACTTCTCTCAGTCTCAACTGCAGCCCCTATAAAAGAACAATAAAAATATTTACCTCACAAGGTTATTAGAAGGACAAAATGAGACAATCACAAAGCTCTATTGGGATAAGGATTTTACCTTATTCACATTTGGTGTCCAGGACAGCAACTGACCTCAGTAATAAGAAAATGCAAGTGAATAATATGCATTTAATTCCTCGTACAATGCCTGGTTCCTGGCAGATATCAAAAAACAGCTATTCCTGACAGTCTTATTCTTCAGCAAACTAAAGAACGATGCATGCCCTCAGTGAAAAACTCCACACACCCTGCCTTCATCAGCAGGACACTAGGTCACCTTTTCTTCTTCTTTTCTTGACTGTGATGGCTCAGGCCCATCAGCTCCTCCTCGTTGAGCCCATTCCATGAACTTTTTTTCACTATCCTTGAGCATCTTTCCAATTTCCACACGTTGGGGCTCAGGACACACCACCCCAAAATACGACAGCAGGAGACCAGAATATGCCACTCCAAAATATACTTTTAAGGTATCTTTTAAACCAGTTATTCTGAGAAACTGCAGACACAGGAGTAGCTCTGAAAAGCTGTCCTTTAGTAAAAGAAATAAGCATCAATAAGGGAAATCTACATTAGTGAAAGTGTCTGTATCAGGAGGAAGACTGCACAAGCCAGCCTTTATTGCCAAAAGACCTGCATAGTAGGACAATCTTGGTTCATCATGCACTTCCTTCCATCACCCTCCCTGGCTTGTGGTTGTCTCCCCCAGAGGCCCCAGGTCCCTCTTCCTTTCTGTAGCTTAGGATGCTGTATCAGTTTCAGTTAACTGACCCTTCTTCCAATCTCACGTGTTGTGGGATTGTTGTGTATATGCCTGTAATTAAAATAGTTTTTCTCCTGTAATCTGTCTTATGTCGATTTAATCTGTAGCCCAGTCTCAGAACTTAAGACAATGGCAGGAAGACATTTTTTTTTATCTTCTATATATACAACATAAAAAAATGAGAAGGCTGGTTACTTGTGAAAGGGAAGATTATCCCTCCCTAGAAATTAACTGTTTATTTCATTTGCATCTTGCTTGTGCTGCTAAAGCTTTCAGTACTATTCTTCTCAGTACTATTCTATCCTATATACTCCTCCTAGACTAAGAATGGGTTTGTAAAGCCACAGAACACTTCTGGCACATACATGTCCCTCAAAAACTGGACACATAAGGCTGCTGAAAGATATAATTGTTGAGCAACTGAATGAAAAAGTTGATGGACTAAATGAAGCCATTTTTGTAACCCTAAAACTTTATGACAGAAATGGGTCGGGATTATGCTCCTGCAAATAAAGCAGATATTTCCTTTCTAGTCTAAAGAAGAGGATGTTGGGGCCAGGCACAGTCTGAGCAGTCACTTCCCTACGAAGCCCCAGGCCACCCACCTATTTTGTATAGTAACCTGGATGAATGTGTGTTCCTCTTCTCTTTCTTCACCGGCTCCCTTATTAGTAAAGCAAGCCCAATGATTTCTCCATTGACCGTCCAAGAAGGTTGGCTGATGAATGAGATCATTCACAGGAGACATTTTCCATCCCCAAAGGAAAAGGTTACTGTAAGGGAAGCTATTATGACCCCCCTGTCATCCATCCTGGCAAAGACGGAACTTGTGTCTTTCTGCCCCACAGGCAAGAGTTTCTCTTTTACAAGAGTTGTTACATTTGCTCAAGGGAGCTAGAAGGAAAATAAAGAGGATGAAGAAGAGAAGGAATGTCTTAAGTGCTTCCTCCTCCCTCTTCCATGAGGGGATAAATCACGTCTAAAGATTCCTTCCCCCTCTCCATTCCACAGTCCCCTCCTCCTCCTGTACAGCTAAGACCCTCTTGTCTCTTTTCCTCCCAACCTACTCCACCTGCTCTCAAGACCAAAGGGCTGGGGAGAAAATGGACACTATAAGGGTAGACTGTGGGCACTAGAAAAAAGACAGCCCTTTTTTTTTTCAACTTTTTATCCAGAAATATCAAAAGCATGAAGTCAGTGTACAGGGCATTCTCAAAACCTCCAGTAAGCTGCAGAGAAGGCTGGGGAGGAGAGGAAGCCAAAGAGTGGCAGGAAAGGAATGATTCCTAACCCAGATGTGGGGCAATGAAGGGATCACCAACAATGAGTTTGGTCTTCCCGAGGAGGAATAAGAAGACCCACTGCCAGCTCAGGACAGTGCTGAGGTGTGGACTCATCTGTCACACTGTGTTCCCCTCTTTCCTTCTCTTCCTTGGAGGGAAGCCCGCCCTTCCACTGTGCAGCTCAGTCCCTGGGCACTTTCCTCCTCCATGAAAATGCATGCTCAGGAAAGGATTTGACAAACTACCTCCTGATGAGCCCAAAAGGATCATAAGGACTCATGAGCTTCCACTCCTAAATAGACTGACTTTTCAATTCAGATTAAAGTTTAATGTGAAAGAAATTCATCTCAAATTTGAGACCTTCAGAGAAAAACATGAAACATGATTTCAAAGCAAAGCAGAGTATCTGAAATCAGGGCCAACTCTGATAAATTCAGGAGTTCTGGTGACCACAGCCATCAGCCACAGCAGGGAGGTTTCTGCTTGAAGGCAGAGAGCAACTCCAGGACCTCTGACATCAGTGACTGCAAAGCAGCCTCTCCACTCCCATCACCTCCACCATGCTCACACATGGACATGATCATGCACATGTGCACACATGCACAAACGCTGAGCAGGCACACCTCTGCTCTGGCAGGAATGGCATCCCACGGGGAGGAAGTCTGCAGGGGGCATGCCACAGAGCACTGACAAAAGCTCCCCAGCTTGGGAAGAGGCAAGGGAGGCTCTCCAAGTGCCAGTAGAAACACCTCTCCTTCAGACACAAGTCATGTCACAGGATGTAGCTGTTGCTAGGTAACAGGGATCTCCCCTTCATGCCTCCTGGTCCCCAGCCCCCCTCTCTCAGCCCACCCTGGAGGAGAGCAAACAAGCTGGCAAATGCCTCCAGAGTGCTCCCAAAGCACCTTTCCTAGGCAGGCAGGCACTAGTCCCCTCCACCTTAGCGGGTTGGTGAGGGGTGATTGTAGGGGGTGGGGAAGGAGGCCAAGGGCAGCCCAGTAGATCAAAAGTGCTGTTGACTGACTGTAGAGCACTCCCTCCAGCGGGTCGTCACTCCACACATCCTTGGGTAATGCCCAAAGTAAACTGTCTGTAACAATTTGGGTGCTTATAATTATAAAACAATTGCTAAAAAACTAGATTTGAATTTGGGGAGATGGGTGATGCCAGTTGAGGTAAGGGATAGGGAGGAATGAAGGGGGCTTTGCTGGGTTTTAGCTTTTGTCAACTGTTCTAGATTTTAAGGGGCAGGCAGGGACTTGCTATTCCGTCCAAACAAAGCACAAACCACTAGAGCCATCAGCAGGGCCAACCAGCTCAGCCCTCCACGGATCAGCACAGCAGGAACCGTGGCCTCCAGGATTTTAAATAATCAGGGCTTGTCAGTACCAATAAGCTTCAGTCTCTGAAGCCCCAAGAGGTTGAAAAAAATCCTCCATGCCAGGTGACAAAGAGATTTAGATGAAGAATCCTTGGGAGGAACAAAGAGGAGGCTGCAGCTTTGAAGGATGTGTCGCCTCCGGCCCATGTGAGAAGCCCCCTCATATCACCTGACTGGCAACTCAAGCCCCAAATTGGCCTTCTTTGGATGCACCGGCACATGTGCACAGAAAAGATAATGTTAATGTCGCTTCTTATTTGTTTTTCTGTCTGCAAAAATGCCCACTTATCAGGATTTAATGGCTCTCAGAAATAAAGCTATTTTAAAACATTATCCAAGATGCAAATAAGTCACTGAAAGCTGTTGCTGTGACCTTTCCCTGTCACTGGGTAGATGTTTCCAAATCAACGACAGCCTTCCCTGATGGCCTCTCTCAGTGCAGGGATCCCCTCACTTAGTAAAGGAATGTCCATGCTTTGCCTTGGCTTTGAGGAGTGACAGACCCCAGATTGGTACAAAGAGCCCTAATTTTACAGAGGAGTCCCTGTGGCCTCACTAGACAGAATGTTTTCTCTTCAAGAGGTTGATTCCTCAGGCTCCCAGCCTGTGATGAGAAAGCTGGGTCATCTGGCAACAAAAGAGGACTCCACACAGGCAGCCCGCCCCCCTCTGCCATGGAAGATCCAGACACATAGAATCTGGCCCAACAAGATTGCCCAGCAAAGTAGACCCAGGTGCTCCTAACATAGTTTGACTCCACCTTCCCTCCTCACTGTTTTGGACTTTGTTGTTTTTGATGATGTAAATTCCACTTAGATGACCTGGGAGTTCCACCCCGGGGCCCTGGAGAGAAGGGTGAAGACAGTCACATTACTAGAGCCAGTCAGGCTTCCATGACCACGTTTACCTCTCAACACAAAGCCTACTGCTTCCATCTCAGATTAGAGAGAGGTGAAGATGACTGGTGACTCCCAGGGAGTTCTCTATCCGAGGTCCCTCCCTTCAGGCACACGCACACTCATGCACACATGCATGCATTGTACCTCTTCTTTCCCATAACCTCCACCTCAGATCCGCCTCCTTATGGAACACTCAGACCTGTCGGCAGCCTCTTCACATCTGCCCAGATTTTAGAATCCCAAAACTAGCAGCCATCCTAGACGATTCTTCTCTCTCCTTCATTTCTCAAAGAACTCTCTGTCTCCCTCAGTGCCTTCATCCCTACAACAGATAGGCTTCCCTTTCTGGGAGGGAGTAACAGTGGAGATGGTTAGGAGTGTAGCTTGTGAAATCTTATGCCCAGATTTATATCCTGGTTATGTGAGATCTTGAGCAGTTTATTCAAATCTTTCCCTCAGTTTCCTTTGCATATAGTATTCCTCTACTAAGACTCTGGGTCACAGACTGGTACCAGTCCATGGTCTGCTAGGAAACAGACCTCACAACAGGAAGTGAGTGGCAGGCAAGTGAGCAAAGCCTCATCTTTATATATTTACAGCCTCAAATTTACAGCTGCTCTCCATTGCTTGCATTATCACCTGAGCTTCACCTCCTGTCAGATCAGCACTGAAAAGCCTGCTTCCATTTCCAACAACCCATCCTTATGAAGCAGGGTTTTCTGAAGTGACAGCAAGCAAAATGAGATTTATGGAGTAGACTGGACATAAGCAACACACTTCGGGTGTCACTGTCTCTCGTCACCTCCAGATGGGACTATCTAGTTGCAGGAAAACAAGCTCAGGGCTCTACATTGTGGTTAATTGTATAATTATTTCATTATATATTACAATGTAATAATAATAAGGTGCACAATAAATGTAATGCACTTGAATCATCCTGAAACCACCCATCCCACTTGCTCCTTCACCCCCATCCATGGAAAAATCGTCTTCCACAAAATCAGTCCCTGATGCCAAAAAGATTGAAGACCACTGACATATAGGATGAACTTGTAACAGTACCTGCCTCAGACAGTTGTTGGGGAGATTAAGTGAGAAAAGCATCTAGTTCCTAATAAACATTCTCATTATCATGGTAGAGTAGTTTTAAGACTCAAAAGCAACTGAGGTGAAGAAAGAAACCAAATACCTCTCCAACTAGTCTTCACAATTAATGCCCTAATCGGGGTCATTGTCTCCTTTTGCCTGCACAATTGCAAAAAACTGCCCGTCTGTCTGACCCCAGAATTCTACCACTCCAATCCTGTTTTCATGACACTCAAGGGATCCAGTCATTAATTTATATTCTCCTTCTTCCTAAAAACCTTTACTATGTATCCAGTGCTTATTAGATAAAGTTCAAAGTCCTTGTCATGACCCACAAGGCTTTTGAGGATTGGGCCCTGTATCCAAGGGCTGCCCCCCCAACCATTGTGCTCCCATCTGCCTGAAATGGCCTCCCCACTGCATCTGCGACCACTCCACATCCCTCCCCACACAACTCAGTCATCACCTCCTCCAGAAAGCGCCTGTAGGTTTCCCAGATAACCGACCTCTTTCTCTTCCAGGACCCAACTATGGAAGCTATGAACATAACACATGCCTCTTCCAATAGACTATGTGTAAAAGGCAATGACATAGTATCTGGCACTCATGTGCCCTCCTGTGCCTGACACAGTGGCTGGCACTGAGCAGATGGTCTCTAAGCACCTGCAAAGTACAGTCTCCTCTTGCAAAGAATTAGACATGAGCAGGTTCAATGTCAACAAATCCTCATTACTGCTTCAACCCTACTGGGATTATTTTCACCAAGCAGTCCCCTACCTTAGCCTGTATGTTTTCAACCAAATCTCTCTACTAACAAAGTGGGATTCTAAGCAGAAACTCTGAAGCCCAGGGTCCTACAAAGAGCCAGACACACCCTCCCTTCCACCCCCACTCTGGTCTTCCCAGAATTCAAAAGGAACATTTAATTTTTAACAGCACTCATACTCCACTGGCATACCAATTAACACCAATTAATCATCTTCATTAGGGAGAGAAAAGATTAGAAAAAGACTTTTGCCAACAGAATATTCTATGCCTCTATCAAGTGTTCCAGCAGCTCATGAGATTAACCTGCCTAAGATCAAATCCTCATCAAACCAACCCTGCCCCACTGGAGACCTGTCACTGAACCTCTGGATGGTGTCAGAGAAGCAAAAATGTCCAACCAGGAATGCAGCCAGACATAGAGATCTGACCCAAACAATCATCCCAAAATTAATTGATGTCCTCCCATGGCAGGGATTCTTTGCAATTACAGCAGCCCCTGAAATATGATGCATCCATCAATTATTCTGGGGCCCCTGAGGAAGCAGCAACAATGCACCAAACATTCTCCTAAGAAGCTCCCAGGCCAACAGGAACCATGCAAAACCCTGGTCACTAGCCACCCGCCTTCCAGCTTTCCCCCCTCTCTGGTTCAGCAACTCCAGCCTGCTGGTTGCTCGAGCCAAAATCCTCAGTCACTCTCAGTTCCTCACCTTCTCCAAGAAACCATAATTGACTCATTGAAAACACAATTTGAAATACATCTGGAATCTGACCACCTTCTCATCTTTCACCCTGGCCCAGGCCACCTGGATAACTGTGGTAGCCTCAAGACTGGCCCCCTCATTGCCTTTAGCCTGTTCTACCACAGCATCCACAGGGATTCTCTTAAAAAGTAAATCATGTCACATCACTCTTCTCAAAATCCTCTAACAGCTGCTTATCCCCTTCAGTCTACAAAGTGGCCTACCACACCATATAGGTTGATGCCCCCCCATAACTTCCACTTCATTCATTTCCCCTCTCCCCCCATTTCTACCCTTGTACAACAACAATGACCTCTTTGTTTCCGGAACATACCAGGTATACTCCCACCTCAGGGCCTTTGTACAGATTTTGCCCAGATGCCACCCTCTTCAGAAGGCCCATTTAAAGACCTCCCTATTTAAAATTGCAACCCAATGCCCATCCTTCCTTAGCATTGCCAGTCCCATTCTTCTGCTCTCCTTTTTTTTCTCCTTAACAGTTATCACCTCTAACAAGGTATATCATTTACTTATGTGATACTGTATTTTTATTTCTCACTCCCTGTTTTCCCCAGCTATAATGTAAGCTCAATGAGAGCAGGAATCTTTGATCTGTTCAAAGATTTATCCAAAGTACAGAGAATAGTGCCTGATACACTGGGACTGTTTTAACTAAGCAGGCCCCCTGCCTTAGCCTGGGTATGTTTTGAGCCTAATCTCCCTACCAACAATCAACATTTTGGTATTGATTCCAAAATGGTGATTTGGTGCCCACCCAATATTTTCCTAGGAGTAGTAAGAACACTCAAAACAAGTGCACATAAATGACCCTGGGCATCTCTCAGCACTGGGGACAGGAGGGAAGAGAGGAGTAGGACAAACTGCAGAAAGGATATGGCATTTGAACCAGCCTCTCACAGGTGAGTAGGAATGAACCTGCAGAGTTGAGGGAAGGGTATTCAGGTGAAAGAGAACAGAGTCTTAAACCAACAGAGGTTTTCTGGAAAAGACCAGGTGGTTCACTCAGACACAGAGTGGGCAGCAGAAATGGAGGTGGTAGAGAATGGAGCTGAGAAGTCAGTCTGGAGTCACAGTCTTGATATCAGGGAGAAGACACTGGTGATGGAAGCTGCTAGAGATGTTGTGATGAGTTGAAGGTCATGGTCTCCCATCAGCCACTCTTGCCTTATAAAAACACCCAAAAAATTTGTAAAATGTCATCTGCCTTTAGAGACTGCTGGCCAGGAGGGCTACGGTCAAGCTCCCTTCCACCCATACCCCCATGCTCAGACCTCCTCAGGGGTCAGTGCTCCTGTCATCTTCCCCACCAGGGCCCTTGCTCCCTCCTCTCTTACCTCCTAAAGACCAGTGAAGCCCTGCTCACCCCTCCTCACACCCACAGCCTTCTCTGACCACCTCAATGGTCACCCACTTCTGCATACTCACCACATCTGCCTGTGCCCGTGGAACTCTTCCTTGTGCTCTAGTCATTTGATGTGTGTTCTGTCTCCACGTCAGATTCCATGCCACTCGTGGGTAGGCACAGTCCATGCCTTGGGCCTCTTGTGGCTTGAGTTCTGAGCACTAAGACGTGTCCCACCGAATGCCTGCACTCAGGTGCTCTTCCAGAGGAGACCTGGTCTGATCCACCACTGGGCCCCTCACGCCCACATACCCCTGAGGTCATCACTACTCAGCAGAAGGACCTTCTGAGGGAGCAAGAGTTGAACGCTGGGCTCACCTGAAAACAGTGGAGTAGTGGGTGTTTAATGAGTTCTGAAGAAAGTGTGTGCTTGTTAACAAATGAGTATAATGTCCACTGGGAAGGAGCATTAGCATTCACTCTAACAGTTTCCTACTTTGAGGTTGAAATGATCCACCCACCTCTATTCTCACACTGGGCTTCACAGCATGCCTGCACACCCAGGAAGCATAGTCCCCTGAGTCACACACCAGGTGTCTCACCTATCTTTCCCTTCACGCTCACCCCAGGTGAAAATTGTAAAAATTCTGCTTTCTATTTGGAATGCATTTCTTTGCACCTTGCCCGGGCAGTTGCACATACCTAATTCAGACATAATTTGTTGAGGGATACACTTCTGCACCTGATGGTTTGGGCCATTGGAATTTATTGTAGTGGCTTTATCTGATCAGTGGCTCAGGCCTTCCCTAATTATAACTCTGGGCCTAAACTGACTGGACTGCAGCAGACGTGAAGCCACGTCTGAAGCTTCAGATAGGGCTTGTCTTAGTAAACAAAACCAGGGAAGGGGGTGATGGCTGTGAGCAAACTTCAGTGGGAGAAAAAGATCTCCTCCTCTTACTGAGCTATCAATTACCCATCTGCAGCACATGGCACTCCTCAGAATGTTAGAGAAGGGAAGGGGAAGGCCCCAAGAAAACATATGTGCTGGTCAATCGTCTGGCGCTAGATTTGTTTGTACCTCACTCAGGAATTCGCCGATGTAACCCCCACAACATCTAAGGAAGGTATTAGGACAGCCAGGGACAAAGCTAAAGGCTACCTCTCAGCTAGCAGGCTGGCTGTATTTCTGCCCTTCAGAGTTCTAGCTCTCCCTGGAGGAACTCTAAGTTCCTCTTGGGTCCCTATCTGAGTGTCTCTCCTGTAATACACATACAACCTCTTGCCCAACACAACTGTATCCCTGGACCTGCATGTCTAGCCTCATCCCCTCAAGCGTGGTGACTGTGGGTTTAAGACTAAGGACACATGAGGAGGAGACTGAGGAGCTGAGATGCTTGTTGTTACAAGGAAAGAAGTCGAAATGAAACAGTTAATGAGCATGTGGCTTAAAGGATTGAATGCTTAGGCCAGGCATGGTGGCTCATACCTGTAATACCAGCACTTTGGAAGGCTGAGGCAGAAGAATTGCTTGGGGCCACAAGTCAAAACTACCCTGGGCCACATAGTAAGACCCCTATCTCTATAAAAAAAAAAAAATCTAAAAACTAGCTAGGCATGTGACTGCAGTCCCAACTACTCAGAGACTGAGGCAGGAGCATCATGTGAGCTCAGGAATTTGAGGCTGCAGTGAGCTATGATTTTACCACTGCACTCCTGGGTAACAATGAGAACTTGACTCAAAAAAAAAGAAAAAAAGAATTGATGTCAATTCGGCATATTGGTGCTTGCAGCCCCCAGTGGCAATGAAAATACTAGCTACTATCTATGGGACCTCCAAGTTCAAAAGAATACTGGCAGGCTAGTGTGTGTAGTGTGTTCATGGGCCTCATGGCCAAGGTTAAGAACTGGCAGAGCTGCATGTTAGCCCATGGCATCGCCAAGGCCGGACAGGGGCTGAAGGGTGACTGAGCTACTCCCACTCCCCAGGCAGTGCAAGTTCTGCCTGCAGTGCCCTGGGGTTGGTTAGATAGTAGGAGAATAGAGGGGACCATCAGTCAACCCTCCTGTGCATCCATCTGGCCCAATCAGGAGCTCCCCCAAGACTTTCCTTATAGGTGCCCACTGGCTGTGCTAAGCTAGAAGAGTTCTGCACCAAGGGAGGCCAAGGTGTGCCTGGGAAAGAAGACGGATGCATCATGTCCTTGAAGATGGCAACTAACCCACTAGACCAAGGACAGTGACTGGCTGATCTCCACTGGCACCATAGAGAGGAAATGGGTTTAGCAACAGCAAGGGAATGAGATTCAGAGAATTAAATTCTGAAACAATGCAAATTGTGGAAACTCACTCCTTAGTGAGAGGACAGGGAGAGAAATACAGTTGACCCTTGACTCGCATGGGGCGGGGATGGGGCTGAACTTCCTCCTCTGCCACCCCTGAGACAGCAGGACCAGCTCCTCTTCTCCTCCTCCTCCTCCACTACTCAACATGAAGATGCAGATGACAAAGATGAAGACCTATATGATAATCCGCTTCCACTTAATGAATAGCAAATATATATTCTCTGGTCAACAGTAGTCTATTAGTAGTGAAGTTTGTAAAAAGTTACATGTAGATTTTGACTGCTTGGGGGGTTCAGTGCCCCTAACCCCTGCATTGTTCAAGGGTCAACTATATTGTGAATCTGGAAATGTGGGATGATTTAAGGAAAGTTATTTTCGGAGCAAGAAGTATTACCTAAAAACTGTTGTTACAGGTTGAATTGTAACCTTCTCAGAATTCATATGTTGAAGTTCTGACCTCCAGGACCTCAGAATGTGACATTATTTGGAGACAGGATCTTAATAGAGGTAGCAAATTAAAACAAGATCACTAGGGTAGGCTGTTATCCAATATGACTGGTGTCCTTACAAAAAGGGGAAATCTGGGCACAGTGACAGAACCGCCCAGAGGGAGGATGCTGTGAAGAGACACAGGAGGAAGACGGTCATCTACCAGCCAAGGAGAGGCACCTGGCTGGTAGACCCTCCATCCTACCTCAAAAGGAACCAGCTCTGCCGCACTTTGACCTTGACTTCCCACAGCCTTCAGAACAGTGGGACACACATTTCTGTAGTTGAGCCCCCAAGTCTGTGGGACTGTCATCACTACCCTGGCAACTAATGCAATTGTTAAAGATCCTCTCTGCAACCATAAAATCCCCAGGAATGTATAAAAGGTGTCTTTTTACACTTTGTCCCCAGGAAACCTGGCACGATTAGCTGCTAATAAAGCTGCCCTCTTGCTGAACTGAGTTTTCATTTAATTCAGCACTGTATCTAGACATAGTAGATACTTAAGAAAGTCAATTTGTTTTCAGTTGTTGTTGAAAGCTTTTTAACTCCTTTTTACCTAGACCCTAAAAAAAACACACACAAGAAATAAAACTTCAGATATGTTTGAACACAATAAGATTTTTTCTTATGTTTAGACATGTAACTATGCACATATGTCTGTGTGTATGTGTGTGTGTGTATAGAGAGAGAGAGAGAGACACAGAGAGATCTAGAGCAGGGGGTAGAGAGAGAAAGAGAGAGATAATTTCCTCCCAGGATTTCAGTGCGTGGTAGGAAAAAAAAATCAGCATCATGCCAGGAGTATAGCTGATGTTTGGGACTATTTATAGAGCTGGCCACGGTCATGTCAGATCTTTAAAAGAAGCAAAACATCTGGGTGCATTCCAAAGCGGAGAGAAAGAGCCCAAGTCACAACATACCACACACTGAAAAGCTGCATCTTTACAAAAGTTACAATTTACATTCACTAAACCTAATCCTGTGCCTCAGAGGATCTTAGGAACTCATTCTGGCACCCAGTGTAATGAAAGAATAATACAATAGTCATCGCATTTTTAAATTTTGAAGTTCTGAAATGAATGAATGAATGAATGAATGAACGAACGAACGAACAAACGAACAGCTTCCCATGGGAGAAAACACACAATAGCTCCCAAGGAAGGGCCTCCATGGCCAGTGGCCAGTTGAGGGTCAACCATGAGAAGCGGTCGCATTGAATGGAAGTCAGGGCTGCCCTGAAACATTTCAGCAGGGTTAGGGCCCAAAACTGTCCCCAGTTCCTCATCTGAAGGCAGGCAGTGTCCCCTCCTTGGCCCATCTCTCATTGATATTGTAAGAAGGAATTAAAAATAAATATTTGAACTTATAGAATACTTGGGACATCTGCACTAAAATAAAAAAAAAACACGATTTCTACCATATTTTGCAGACCTAATGCAAGTGTGTCCTACTTTCAGAAAAACCAATATATAAAAAATTCAGATTTTGAAAACAGATATATCAAAACTAAGTTGTGCAACTTAGAAAAACAAGCAAGCTCCGCACAGGCCAAGACCTCTGCTTTATTCACCAGTGAATGTCTACCACATAGCCCAAACCTGACACGCCACACGTTTTCAAGATACTTGTGGCATAAAAGAATTAGTTGTGTTAAACAACCCATTCCAACAACACATGCAATGTACAAGGAAATTTATAAATATGTCATTCCTATGTCTATGCCGCCCTCCTCACCACATAGGCTGCAGCCCTGGCCTAGGGGTGGGCACCCTGGAAGATGCCCCTCCTCTAGGACAACGGCCTCTGCTAGCATCTTCCTATACCAGCCCTGGCATCTCCAGTCCCCATGTCCCATAGATTGCATAGGCAGGGCTGCTTGTTGTCTTAGGACACCTCTTCCTGGCCTTCCAATGACAACCCAAAAGGAGAGAGAGCAGTAAACTTTCACCCTGGCTGTGGTAACTAACATGTGGGGAGTCTTCCACAGGAAGTCTGTGGCCACCAGAAGCAAATGGGGACTGGTCATCCACTGTGCCTGGTGCTGTCTCCACAACACACCTATTTCTTTTTATTTTTCCTGAATAATCTGATATTTATTAAAGAGATTGATTCTGTCGTCAGATAACATGTCATACATGTAGAAAACCCTACCAAAAATTTTTAAAAACCCAAGGGTTATACACACACACGCTCCAAAAATGTTAGAACTAGATTCAGCAAAGTTGCAGGACAATCTAAAACAACACACCCACTTCTACCTCTTCATTCCACAGTGACTGTTTCCATTCCCAAACCCTTGTCACTTCCACATAAATCAGGGAACAGTAAGAGGTGGGCCCACGCAAAGCCTCTGCCAGACTGCCAGGGAATCCACACCAGGCTCAAGTCACAGAAAAATACTCACTTTCTAAACAAGGCAAGGACCTCCACCCAGAGGCTATTGGATCTTGTTTTCTTTCTTGGAAAAACTTTCCAAGTACAATTTTTGTACTTGGGTAATAAAAATTAATGAATACTCACTATAAAATATTTGAAAACTGCAGAAAAAATATAAAGGAAGAAACAAAAATATCCACTATCTCACCATCCAAAGAAAATCTTTATTAGCATTTTGGTATAGTTAATTCACATTTATGCATGTGTCCATACACCATTAACCAGTTGAGACGATCTTTCACTTTCAGCTTCATGAGCATTGGTCCCATGTCATTAGCATTCTTCAGATCATTTTATAAGAAGGCCTACTACTGCACTGTATGGACATACCATAATTTACTTAACTGGTTCTCTACTGCTGGGAAAGGTTGGGTCCAGATGTTCAGGGAGATAGAAACCACAACAGTGAACAATTTTGTGCACACATATTTCCCCATATTTATGATTATTTCCTTAGGATAGGATCAGGTACAGAAATCCTCAAAAATTATGCTTTCCAGAAAGGTAGCATCAATGACAATTCCATACCATATCTGTGACATGGAGAAATGTCGTTTTTAACCTTCAAGAATTTTATAGCCGGAAAATGGCATCTCATCTCCCTGTTAATTAGCATTTTTATTATATTACTATTGGAATTTTTATCAGTGACAAGTGTTCAGTGCACATCACTTCACCACAGAGCACCCCTACAAGGTAGTCTTCTTGCTCCCATTCTACAGGGAGAGAACCAAGGCACAAAGTGACCACTCCTTGTCAGAGCCAGGACTCCACATTTGACCCCAAAGCCAGCCACCTGACTCTGATACTATGCTGATTACTCAGGTAGTCAGATATTTTTTCACGTTATTTGTAGCTATTATATTTTGTTATCTCTGAACCATAGTAAATTTATTTTTCTGTGTGGAAAAACAAACCTCAACATTTTGGGTGTTTTGATACTCTACACACATCTAAGATTCACACATCACCCCCTAACTCCTCCTCGGCTCAGCCCAACCCAAACAACCAGCCAACACCCTACATCATTAAGGATGACACAGTCTTCCCTCTACATTGAAAGACATCTAAACTAGCTTCACCTAACCCTTCTTATGATTACTCAGAATGTCCTGGAATTAATATAAACCTTGATTGGAAAGTATCGATTCACAGTCAAAGAAGAAACACAGAGCAGCTATATGGGACCCAATAACACAAACCCAGGAGCAGATTTCCCTGGGGCCCATGCTATCAGAACACCCCCCCCCCTTCTAGAATGCAGAGTGAAAAGACTTATGTTGCCTCTGTAATAGATGGGGATATCTCCTGGCCAGACAGCTCCCGTGACAGTGTTTCAGTGCATAGCCCAGCTGGCAAGTATCCCCAATAGTCACCCCTCAGAGACCTGAGGAGTAAATAGGCCACCCCTACCCCCAGCAAGCACAGTCATCTAGAAGAAAGAGAGCCTCAGAAGCCCTGGGCCTGGACAGAGGACACTCTTGTACCCAACTTTGATCCCTACTCCAATCGCTGAGGGGAAAGACAGAAGTGAGGGCATTTTTTTCTTTGAAGTCACCTACTTGCCCAGAAATTCATGCGGCAGAAAAGTTCTGCAGAATCATAAACCAGTCTTGTGCCTGCCTTAGAGCTCACTCTGCAACTCGCAGCTGATCATTTGCTTGATTCAGCTCAGGTTAGAGAGATGGATAGGATTTTCCCACAAATCACTTGATTAGTATGAGAAATCTATGTTTCTGCTGTTCTAAGCATTGCAGGGATTCTTCTGGTCCCCTTTAAATCTCTCTCAATATTATGGTTCTAGCAGCTTTCAGAGTTCCTCTCCAGGATTTATTTTTTTGAAGGTGCTACACTATTTGGCAATGCTACCTCACTCCTTTCTGGTGTCTTTCTTCCAAAGAACCCAGAAACATTGACCAGTGATATCTGAGATAAAGTGTTGGACTCTGAAATCTGGAAACAGGTACTCTGGCTTTTTTACTAACTACTCCCAGGTCTCCGTAGCAGGACCACATGGAACCCATGACTTGGCCAACCCACCACCTCTCCTGGGCCACCTGGGGAGAGAAACCCCACCACCAGTAGCGGCACCAGCTTTTGTCACTTAATATCAATCCTGGAGCACTTTCTATAATCCAGGTACTGTACTGGACACTTAATGCCCAACACTCCAGCTCATCCTTGCCACACACCTCTAAGATAGGTACCAGGCATTTTTAGAGCTGGAGAACCCGAGGTTTGGAGCAGCCAAATGGGCCATTTAAGCCAGGCCTGCGGGGTTACTTCGAGATAGATCAACTCTGGGTCTGTACACCTCTGCATGTCCATATACTCTACTTTATCTCAGACAGATCACCAGAAACCAGATGTGAGAGAAGATGGGCAAGTTCTCTTCCTTGCTCACGCCTGAGCCACAAAGTCCTTATTGCTTTTACCACCCCTAGGCATGACCTCATCAGCCACTTGAACCCAATGCACTAGACCCTTCAACATCCAGCAAAATTTCCCTCTCAGAAACATTGATGGACCAGGGCCCATGAGATGTCATACACATCCCTAGCTCCATGGGAGGCCAAACCCCTTCCTGGGCTGGACCAAGCATGCATTGATGTGAACAGATCCCTTGGAGCTCTTGCTGAGGGCCCCTGAACAAGCCCCCCATGTGCCATCAGCTGCAGTTCCCACCCTCAGTCCCTGTGGGAGGTCACTGGCCCAGCTTCTCTACTGGGTGTCTCATGTGGTTCTATCTTCCAAAGCCCCAAGTCATTTTCCTTCCCTACAGTCCCACTTGTTCCCTACCTGTTTCCCTTTTTCCTTCCCTATGGACATCTAAGTGAAATAAGGAGGTGATCAATTTCTTTGGGTACACACCTTCACTTCTCTCTTCCCAGGCTGCCCTGCATGGAGACCCCTCTCCAGGATGGTCTTCTCCTCCCTTTCTCCCTTCCTCATGAATGTCTGAGAGAAAGACGGCAAGGACTCAGCCCCCACTTTTTGGGATCTCACATGACCTTGGGGTGAGAAATCCCTTCTCTCCCCCAGGACAATTTCTTAAGGTAAAAATTAGAGAAGGTCATCATCTTCTCACTCCCACCTCCCTCCTGCCTTATAGGAAGATATTTTTGAAAACCAAATAAGAAGTCTCAGAACCAAAAAGCTTTAGGAAGAGAGAAAAAAAGTACAGTGAGCTTCCCGTTAGTCCCCCAAGCCCGGGTTAGTGGGCTCTCGGTGGCTCTCTTACCTGTCTGGTTTCTGTGGAGGGTCATTACTAACTCCATGAGAGCAATTTCATTTCTTTAAAATGCAGTCATATGAAAGCCACCTTGGTTGGCAGCTCCAGGCCTGTAGGAATCTATGAGATGGGTTTTGAGGACCCACGCTCTCGTCTTGGCCTTATTAATTCAGTCATAATTCCTCAGAATTTACAGAGCCCCTTTTGTGGTGAAAAGCTCAAGTGATCCCATCGGCAGAAACCTTTTAATTTTGATTTAGAGACTCAGAGCATCTCTCTGTCATTGTCTGGCATCCCTCCCCCTTTGCAAGCAAGGGCATTTGTCTCCACAACCTGCCAGACCGAGGTCCGCCCCTGCCTGTCTCCAAGCTCTTGATCTTCCCTCCTACTCACTGAGAAGATGAAGCCACAAGGGAGTCCCTGCAGACCCCATCCCACCACACCACCCTGGCTACGGATTCCTCTTCCCCCAGAGCTGCTCTAGAGTGTGCAGAAGTCAGGTCTCATCCCTCCCTCCCCTCCAGGCCACATCGACTGGGCCATTTCCCCATCCACCTACAAACAGCCTGTTACTTTTCTCATTTTTAGGACAGCAACACTTACTTTGACCCCACAGACCTTCACAGCTAATGTTTCATTCTTTGCTTTCTGTACAACACTCCTCCATGAAGTTATTGACATGAGTATCTCCAATGCCTCCCCTTGAGTGAAGACAAGACTCTCACCTTCCACCCAGGTGCTCTGGTTGACTCCCCATGGCCCACAGCCTTCATACTGCTCATTCACAGTTCCAGACCTCAAGTGACTTTCAACACCAGCAGGAACTGGCCCTACTGTCCACCACTTCCTTCTTCAAAAATGCTTCACCTAGTCCTAAGACAGCCTTCTCTGCTGGCGTGGCCCATCCCTGGGCTGCTCCCACTCTGTCCCTGTGGCAAGTTCATTGTCAGTGTCCTAGATACAAGGTCTACAAACTAAGATCCATGGGCTGGTTGCTTGCTTTGTAAATAAAGTTTTATTGAAACACAACTACATTTATATGCGTACATGTTATCTATGGCTGCTTTTGTGCTACAAGACCAATGTTGAGTAGCTGCAGCAAAGACCCTACAGCCTGCAAAGCCTAAAATACCTATCTGGCTCTTTAAGAAAGTTTCCCAACCCCATCCTAGATCTATAAATATTGTGGTTCTTGGGATGCATGCTTTATATGTCCTGTCTATCTACACTCACTCTCTGGGTGATCTCACTTGTTCCCATGACTATAAACACCAGTGAAACACTGAGAAGCATCCCAAAGTTTCTCTCTAGCCTAGACCTCTTCTCTGAGTTCCAGGCTCACAACTCAACTATTCAGTGGGCATTTCACTTACAGGCCTAACACTTCACAACACATGCTCCTCACTTCCAGCTCCCCCCATCCAATTTGCTGCCTCCACAGTCTTTTCTATCTCTTACCAAGCACCTTGGAATTATCCTTGAACTCTCTTTCTCTCAAGCTCCACCCTGAACCCAACAGCAAGCCCTGCCAGCTATCCTAGGTCTGACCTCTCCTTCTCCCTGCTACTACCCAGTACGAGCTACCACCCACCACCCATCCAGCCAGGACCATGGCCTCCTAGCGGGTTCTGCCTGTACAGGGTCTCCCTCCAGTGCACTATCATTGCCACAGTACAATGATCCTTTTAAATCAGGGAACATGTTACTCCTCAGCTCAAAACTTCCAGTGGTTTGAGGATGTAAACCCTGGCCCAGCTGCTATTCCTGCACTCCAAGTGTCCCCAGCTTCAGGGCCTTTCTTGGCTTGAACCACTGGTCCCCTAAGCATCCACAGGGACCACCCTCCAATGCTATCAGGTCTCTACACAGATAGTATTTATGAGTGACCCCACACACACCCTCCCTAGGCAGGCTTCCTTGTCCGACTTGCTCAAGAATGCACTTATCGACCCTCTAGCATGTTGATACGGCAGTCCTCTCTAGAATCTAAGCTCTGAGAGGCTGGGAGCTGGGTCAATTCTGTCTACTGCTGGATTCTCAAAGCCTACACATGTGCCTGCCGAGATTCTCAATATTTTGAGCAATGAGTAAATGCACATATAACATGTCAGAAATCCATGTTCCCTATTAGGAAAACTGAAGATGCAGAAGAGAAATGCATTGCTTGCCTCATGGAGAAACCAAACAGCAAAGACACAGCTCAGAGCTCACAGGGTCCCAGAGCCAGTGGTGTCCCCTGCTTACCAGGCTCAGGGAATGGACTAAAACAAGCCAGTCCCCACTGACAAAGTGGACAGGTCAGGGACCACCCCACCAGCCACACCCAGCATCCCGCTGCAGAGCTCCTGGGCATCAGAAGGGGCAGATGGAATAGGGGCTTCTCTGGAAGCAGAAAGAGCAATGCGGGGCTTGGAGTCCTACCTGCAGCCCCAGAGGGGTGAGCCGATGATGCGAACCCAGTAGACGGTACACAGTCTTGGAATCTGCCCCCACAGCAGTGTCACCTTGGTGGGTTTCAGTTTCCTCATTTGTAAAACCAGGGTGATGACCACATGTTCAAAAATAAAGGGCAGCCTTAGGCTCTTTTTCTTTCTTGTCTGTGTCTCGTCACCCTGAAAAATCTACAACTTAAACTTCACAAGCGCCTCTGCTCAGACTTGCTCCCTACTGCGAGCTGCTCTGTCGCCTCTGCTCACCCTCCCAGGCTCTCCAGCCACTCCCTACTCTGCTCCCATTGCTGTTCTGTTTCTGTTTCTTTTCTTGTGTGTGTGTGTGTGTGTGTGTGTGTGTGTGTGTGTGTGTGTGTGTGGTCTCATAAGTTCTCCTTTCTTTCCCACATTCAAAAAATCCTCAGTTCCAGACTGGCAAGGGAAGTCAGGCGGGAAAGCAAGCATCCTGCTCTCCTTTCCCTCTTCCTGCAGCCCTGCAAGGGTACTGCATTTTCAGCAGGAGCAAAATCCAGTGAAAATCCAGACGGACAACAGAGGGGAAAAAACCTGCATGAGACCCACCACCCACTTCATCTTGCTTCTGGTCTCTCCCTCCCTCTACTCCTCTTACAGCCATATTGTCCCAAATGGTTTTTTGTTTTGTTTTGCTTTCTGTGTTTTTTGTTTGTTTGTTTTGTTTTTGTGTTTTTGTGTTGTTGTTGTTTTGTTTTTGTAGAGATTTGAACACTCTTTCTCTAAAGAGAGACAGCAGAGGGGAAAAAACCCACGAGACCCACCAACCCACTTCCTCCTGCCTCTGGCCTCTCCCTCCCTCTATTCCTGTTGCCCAGGCTCCTGTGAGTGACATGACAATGACTCACAGTAGCCTTGAACTCCTGGGCTCAAACGATCCCCCTACCTCAGCCTCCTGAATAGCTGGCTAATTTTTCATTTACCTTTTATAGAGACGGGGTCTTATTATGTTCCTCAGGCTAGTCTCAAACTCCTGGCCTTAAGCAATCCTCCTGCCTAGGCCTCCCAAAATGCTGGGATTACAGGTCTGAGCCACTGCACCTGGCCTGTCCCAAGTTTAATAAACAAAAAGGATTTCTGAGAATGGAGCAAAGGTTTGGATGCTAGGCAACTCTCGCCATTACACCCTCACTTCCCCCAATGGTGCCACATGCCCCCAAGCTGCAATACATAGTTCTTGTTGGCTCTCAGCCTCAGACCCAACCCACCCACACTTAGCATGTCCCTTCTGCCATCCAAATCACCCATGTCCTTCAATGCTTGGGGCTCAGGCCTCTCTGCCTCCCTGAGCCTCTGAGACCAAATTCACCCTCACTGCCACCACTTCTCCCAGAACCCACTCTCAGTCTCACATGGCAGGACTCAGCTGAATGTATCCCTTGTGCCCACCTTTTACTGTTAACTCGCCAAGTATCTGCCAGTGCTAGACAGGGCACTATTCCCCACCAACTCCTTCTTCGGGGACACATAGGCCCAAAAGAAGCCCTTGTTAATTACAGGTATGGCCGTGTTTACAGCAGGAAGTCTAGCTCATTCCATGCTTGGCTCTTATGCCTGCTGTCCTTAACTGAGGAGAGTGGCTTTGCCTTTCCAAGTATCGATTTCTTCCTCTGCAAAATGGGGTGACAGCACCTTCCCCACCCACCTCTGAGGCTTCAGAATACAAAACACCACACAATGTGAGGTATTATTCAAATAAATAGAGCAGCAAATCGTCCGAGCAGCCCCAGGGCTCCTCATCCTGTCCTACTTTTGGACTGGCCTGACCACTTCTCCCAGTGACACCTGTGAAAAGCCCAAGACCATGCCCAACAGAGCCACCACCTGCCCTGCTTAGGAAAGGCACCTGGAGCCCCCAGGTGGCCCCGGCACACATCATGAAGCTAGCCAGCTGTGACCGCCACCCTGAGCATACTGTCTCAGGCTGCTCTGGAGTTTATGCAGCAAAGGAAACCACAGCAAGAAGCAAATACATTCCAGAAAAGCAGTGACACACATGAGACACTCAGGCAAGAGGACCAGGGATTACCTCTGGAGAGCCCACGATACCCAAAGTTCCTGCTCCAAGTGTGACAGCATATTCACTTGCCTTAATTAATAAGTGAATTAAGCAACATGCATGACTTCTGGGAAGGAAGGGATGGCAGCGCCACACCTCCTTGTGGGAATCTGCCACCACCCCTACCCAGAAAACATGGAGCCCTCAAAACAGCCCGCTCCAGAAGGAGCATGGCATGTGGCACCAATGTTTCTTGTGTCCATACCTAGCAATGCACTGTCTGGCTTTGTGACCCTGACAAAGTCACAGCCCCTCACTCTGAGCCTCAACTCCTCTACCTGTGGGATGAGACATAGATAACGTAGGGAAATGCAACTATAAGCCCGATCACTGTGGGTGACGGGGCCTGGCAAGGGATGAGGTGGGGAGGAAGGAACAGGCCCACATGACCAGTGCCAGCACAGAGATGCGACATGCTCCACACCTGTAGACCTCTTTCAGCCTTCCTGATGGCACAGTGGCACTTGCTGGGTGTCACATGAGTGTTTATCGTGTCTCACCAAGTAGGCCAAGGACACTGGGCTGCCATTGCACATCTTAGAGCATGGTGTCATACCTAATGCACCACTACACAGTCACTGCTGGCACTTTTGTGGTTGGGGTGACTGATTTTAAAAGCGTGTTTTTCTGAGCTGTCAAATAACATGTTTACTGTAAGAAATCTAGAAAATGCTGAAAAGTTTAAAGAAATAAAAAGTCATGTTTCCTAACACCCAGTGACAACTAAGTTTTTGATGTATTGTATTCCATTCCAGGACTACATATACCTTGTATTTGAATTGCAATGATTACTCTATTTACTTTTAAATCTTTACTTACTTAATATATATGATTAGCATCTTCCCACATTCTTATGTATTATTCAATGTAATTTTAATAGTCTCCTTGATTTCCATTTTACAGATGAGACATATTACATTTAATTAATCCCCCCATAAAATGTTTTGTTATAATGAATAATTCTGCGAGGAAAATCCTTAGTTAGAACTATTTTACACATTTCTATTTCCTCAGGATAAATTCCTAGAAGAGGAATTGCTTACTTGTTCAAAGGTTATATTTTTTGAGACGCGACTCCCATGTTTTCAAATTATCTTTCCACCAGCTAAGTCTAAAAATGTCCAATTCCTGAAAACACTGGATATGATTTTATTATTTCTCATTTTTGCTAACCTGTTAGGTGGATAATGATACCTTGTTTTTAATTTCACATTTTAACTATTAGTGGCATGGGACATGTTTACATATTTCTTCGGCCACCTATTTTGCATGTGTTTGAACCTCTATCCCCTTCCTCTGTCCCACTTTTCATCAGGGGAAAGACTACCCTACAGAGAAGAGAATGAGTCCATACTCCCTTGGGTGACCCGTGCCGACGTTTCATACTTGCCTCCCTTAAAGCATTAATTCTCACATCCAACTCAGATCTTTCTTTTGTTTAAGCACGTTTTCTCCCACCCTGTCTTCAATAAGGACACTGCTCTCCCTTTTTATCTAACAGCGTGACCTTTCCTTGTCACCTGTCAGCCTCTCCTCCCGGGGATGAATAATTCCTCTTCATTTTTGCCTGATCTAGTGTAACTTATGAAGTCAAAGTATCGCCCTCTGATGCTGCCTCCTCCCCGTGGCCACAGTCTTCCTTTGGGCCCTCACCATTTCTCACCTGGACAGCAGCAAATTACTTCTGAACCAGCCTCTGGGCCCCAGGCATGACCCCCACTCAAGCCTCACCCCAACTTTTCATCTCACAACTGCTGAGATCATTTTACCTAAATGCAAATATGACTCTGTCATTCTCTGCCTAAAGTCCTTCTGCTTCCCAATGTGCCTTCTGGCTTCTCCCTACCTGGAAGCACCCACAACCCCCACCTCTCTTTGCCCCTCAAACCATGCCTCATATGGACAGATTCGGCAACATCCTAGTCTTACTGACACGTGGTATCAAACATACGCTGAAGTCTTGCAAATGTGGTTCTCTCCTACCCACCTTCCTCCCCATCCACCTGGTGGTATCCTATTTAACTCTCAAGTCCCACTCACATGGGCCCTCTCTCTAAGAGGCCTCTTCTGACCACTCCCAAATAAGGAGATTCATGCAGTTACCCTGCATCCAGGACACGCTCTATTACACTTAATACACCTTATTGTATTGAATATAGTCTGTGCCTTCAAAATCAAGGGCAAGGGCTGGGGACAGTGGCTCACACCTGAAATTCCAGCATTTTGAGAGGCTGAGGTGGGAAGACTGCTAGAGCCCAGGAGTTAGAGGCTGCTGTGAGCTATGACAGTACACTGCAGCCTGAGCAATAAAGTGAGACCCTGTCTCAAAAAATAAAATGAAGATGAGGACAAAAGGAGGAACTCAGCAGAATGTCATTCTGAATGAATAGGATGCATGGTGGACACTGGCTCAGCCTAACTGGTGTATCTCTCAAGTTCTCTCTGCGGGTCATGGGCTGCTCCACATTCTGCAGACAGGCGCTGCAGTCCTTTGGTTTCCTGCCCTTTCTGAGCTGACCCATTCCTCCTCCTTCCCACATCTGCATCTTCCCAAGTGCCTCCTGTCCTTTGAGCCTGTCTCATGCCCTGGGCACCCTACCTGATCGGCCCAGCCCCCAGCACTCCCCTGGCCCTCTCCCCTGTTGCTCCTACACACCTTCTGTGCAGGTCACTTCCTGGACAGACACCCTGCTCAGCTGCTTGTGGGGTTGGTGGTCTTGTGGTGTAAATTTCTGCAGGAGAAGGACCCCCTCTTCTTTCTGGTAGACCTTTCTAGTGCCTACCCCATTGCTGGGCCCAGGAGCCCAGGACATCTTTGTTAGCACTAAGTTGTGCCAGCAGACTGACCCTGCACTGCCCTCTTGGTGTCTAGTTTAGCACACACCTAGGCATTTTCTTCTTGTTTTCAGTGGGTACACACATGTGCTTACTAATGATGGATTTATTTTGAGTACTCATCTCATCAATTCATTTTGCTTCCTATGTGGCTCAAACTACCACAAGGCCTAGGCACAATGGCTCACATCTGTAATTCCAGCACTTTGGGAGGCCAAGGTGAGAGGATTACTTGAGGCCAGGAATTTGAGACTAGCCTGGGCAACACAGCAAGAACTCATCTCTAATTTTAAAATAACATAAAATTTAAAAACCACCACAAGGCAAAGCCCTCTATGATCCCAGCCTCATTCTCTAGGGTATGAGGCTCCTGTCCCAGGCCCCACCAAGAGTGAGCTCTGGGACCCTTAGAGAACTCACCACATGCCTGTGGCAGTGTCACCTTTCCTGGCTATCCCCTATCCTCCCCTAAGGTCCCTCACATGGTACTTTTGTTCTGTTTTGTAAAGGTAATAGATGCAGTGTTTTATCCAGAGTAGAGCCCAAACCATGAGCCTCTCTTATTCTGTGTGGCCAATGAGGAGTTTGCAGTGATATCTAAAGCCTCTTCCCTTTGTCAGATCCAAATTAAATGTCTGTCCTTGTTTCCAAGTCTCTCTTCCTGGTCCCCCACACTCCATCCATCCCTTCTTTCTGCTCTGGGTCCTTGCACACATTTCTACCACCCTGGTGTGCAGCAATGCTCAGGCCCCCCACAAGATGGCTCAGCCACCCCCCCACCCCACCCCACCCCCGCCAGTCACTCCCCAGGACTTCGGATTGCACTGCATAAATCCAAAAAGCTGGGTCGAGTGCACAGTGTTAGTAACGGGCACTCAATAAATACCGTTTGACTGCAGGTGTTTCTGTCTCTGCCATTTGGTTAGTGAGAAATTAGGAGCCTAGAAAAAGCAAGTGGTCTGTTCACTTTGGAAACGAGAAGAAAATGAGCTACAGAACAAATAACATGGGCTTGGGCGATGGAGGACTAGACCCCGGTGCCCGCCCTGCTGTGGGCTCGCTGTGTGATGGCACCAGCCTGGTACTTCTCTGGGCCTCATTTGCCACATCTAGAAAGGGAAGATCCGATTCGATGAGAGAACCCCAAGCAATAGACAGGATCTGCCATTCAGGGACAGCGGTGCAGGTGAGGGAGGGACCTCCACACTCAGGGGGCAGCCCGGGTTGGCTGCACTCCTCTCTCCCTCATCCCAGGGACTCCAATGTTCAGCCACAACAATAGCCCCACAGGGAAGTGAGGTGACAGAGAAATAAAACAGGTTCCTAGTCAGGAGACAGGACAAGCGCCTGGACCGCTGGCCTTTCACCTCCTGACAGACCTCTGGCTCCTCCTCCAGCTTATCCACTTCCTGAAGATCATCATGGGTGCCCAACAACCTTCCCTTTTTAACAACTCTTGCTGATGGAAAATTCTTCCTCATACCTAATCTAAGTCCATCTGCTGCAATTTCTGTCTATTTTCTCCCGTTCAATCCTTGCTGGAGATGGAGAACAGCTGGTCGCCATCCTCCATGTAACATCCCCTCCTAAACCCGAATCAGTTATTACATCAGCCCTCAGCCTGTTTCTTCTGGTATAGCACCCACCATTCCTCCCGAGCTGCCTTCATGAGGTCTAACTCTGAAAGCATCACCAGTCACCATGGCCCACCAGGGAGGGTACTCTGCTGGCTCAAGTCCCTCCAGAGAGGTAGGACTCTGTAACAAAATTGAGAGAGAAGGTTGGTGCAGAAAGGAATCTGCAAGAACATAGTCCAAACCCCTGGCTCTACAAGCAAGGCAACTGAAAGAAGGGGCAAGTAAACCTCTTGCCCAAGGTCGAATCAGAGGACTCAAGCTCCAGTCCCAGACCCAACACTCACAGTACAGCAGCTGAGAGGCTATCACATGTCTTCAGTATGGGTTAGAGCAGGACAAGCCAAACTAGAAAGCAAAGGGCCATGCTTCCACAGTGCACTTTTCATCTACACTCAATCGTCCCAATCTCACCAGCAGGTACCTGAGACTCCACTACACATGTCTTTGATTGCCATTAAGAGCACAAATACTTCTGTAAGTGGCAAAACTATTAACTGTTCACACCTTAGTATGAATGAGTAGATTTGATCCTGTCCAAACATTAATAAATCTAGGGTTGAGAACAAAGAACAAAGGAACTGGGAGTATGGCAGGCAAATCTCACTGCCTGCTAACATTTCCAAGGTCACTTCTGTGCATGGGGCTGCGGCCTGGGCAGCCTCAGATCAGTGAGGGCACGTGCCTGCTGGGACTCCCGGGCATCAGGCAGGCCTGTACTCAGAAGCAGAAGCACCTGCCCTGTCTGCCTCACACAGGCCTGCTGCACCGCCCCAGTGAGGTCTGCGCAGCACTGAACTTGGTGAGAGGATTACCTCATTGCTCCCACAGGGCAGACTCCCATGCACATCCCAGAATCCCTGACATCCCCCGGTTAACTCTTTCAGGAATGAGGTGAGCGAAGCATCTACAAATAACTCTCATTCTTGGGGTGCCCTTCAATGACAGGAAGGAAGAAAACAAAAAAGAAGGAGAGATTGGTATACCTACATGTCATATTAGTGAGGTTATCCAGGTACCTTTCTCAATGTGAAATCGCTCCCAGGTGAGGAGGGAGTAAGTGCACATGAGAGGAAGGAAGAGTAAGTCAGATGAATTATTTACCGTAATTGTGGTGACAAACTTTCCATACATGAGAAAGAAGAGGGAAAATAGAGTGTGGTGAATATATTTCTAGAATTCAAAGCAGCCTTCACCCCATCTTGAATACACAGAGGCATCATGCTCTAACCTCTTCCAATCTTCAGGATGCTCCAGAGTGTTTCAAGCCTCCAGACACAGCCTCCCAGAGGACAGCTGGGGAATTCACCCACGAAGACACAGAAGACATTGTAACAGCATTTACCAAAACACCTAACACAATAATGTCCTTATTGGATTTTCCTAAAACCACAAAATTAAATTTTAAAATAGAAGACAAACAGACTCCTCTCTGATTTAAAAAAAAAATTTAATATGTTTTCAGTCTTATTTCGGGAAAATCAGCACAAAATGACAAGATCAAAGCAGGCTAGCAAAAAGGCTGTTTACTAATGTTTGTGATAAAAAGGATAGCGGGAAGGATAACAGGGATGGAAAGAAGTGTGAGGACAGGACTTTTACTTGCCAGGTATATTGCACAGGCCTGGGAAGAGCAGAAACATGCAACCCCTTCCCACCACAGTGGCTCAAGGAGAGAGATGCTGTTTGGCCAACTGGGGAGAGAAGGAAATGCTAGATCTGTGGATGGTGCTTATCCAGGTTCCTGGCTACAGCCATCATGCCTGATGAAATGACAAGTAACAAATTTAATTTCCTGAATATCCCTCAGGACCTTCACACGCAAACAAGCACACAGCCTCACAAGGAGTTAACCAGCCTAACACCAGTGTTGAAATTCTCCAAACTGGATGACAGCGGAGGCAGGCACTGGATCTTGGGTTTCACACCTCACCCTGTCCAAGGTGAAGCTGTGATGAGGGTGTTTTGCACCTCGTCAATTATTCTTCAGTTCCTAGGATCCTTTTTTAGTCTAAAGTTGTTATTTTAATGATCTCTGCTCCAAATGGGGAAATACAAGGAAGAGAAATGAGGAGGAGGGAGAGAAAGCAAGGCTCCAGCATGTCCCACTTGTACTTCCAAAGCCCCCTCCGCCCCCGCCCCCGCCCCCTCTTCCCTCTTCCCTCTTCTCTCTTCCCTCTGTGCATGAGTCACCCTGCAAGAGCTGATTCAAATGCCTCACTTTTAATGTCTTCTATCACGATAAACAGCCAGTAGGTCAGCATCCAAGGAAGGGACCCCCAATTGTAATCCTTGTTCCCGGTCTTTTAGACATTCCTCAAACTCAAAAGCATCTTCTACTTCTACCACTGTCTTCACGAAACAAGGTGCCCAGTTCAAGACGCCCCAGGTGATGAGTGCTACCTCTCCTGGGCGCCCTGGGACCACATGTCCTAGAAACGCCACAGAGGAGGAGGGTCTCACAAACACACCCAACAGCCAAGAAAAGTTGGGCTTGCACTCCAGGCCCCCCAAACATGAAGGGATTATAATTGGCAGGACGCACATTTGTTTTGTTTACTGTCAGACATGTGCAGAAGAAAAAGCTGACTGTATCCTTACCAAAAAGAAAATTAAGCAGTCATTTTTTCAACCATTGTGAGTAGAGCTTCGATCATAAGAGTTCCCATCCAAATATAGCTGTCTAAAGGAGGTGCAGGAGAATCTGTTGTGGTAATTAAATAAGAATTTAAAAGTGAATGGGATTTGCGGAGCTGGAGAATCCAGACTATCACCTGCACCTTGGCAGGACAGGGGTCACATGAAGCAGTGTTGCTGGAGAAACCCCACAGAACGTTTCCTCTCTCCAGAACTAGGATCAGACTCCCAGCTTCAGGTCTAGTACAGAAATAAGAGGGAAGAAATTCACCTGAACTCCCCAAAGCCTTGGGGACTTGTAGTATCAGCCCCAGACCAGCGACTTCAGAGCATCCAGCAGGTAGGATGGCCATCAGCCACAGAGAGGGAGGAGAGAAGAGCATGACAGGTGAAGCTCTAGGCAAACAGGGGCTTTCCTGCGCCAAAGTAGGGAGTTCAAGACTAAGTATCACCGGCCTCCTGGGGAGACCCTGCTTCCTAGAGGCCCACCTGCCTAACACCTCCCTTTGGCAGAAGAAAGGGGAGAGGAGTTTCCCGAGGACCCAAAGAGGGTCCCAGAGCAAGGGAGACCATTGTGGTCTTGCAATTCATAACATTCCAGGTTGCTGCTGGACTGAACCAGCTGCCTTCCAGGGTGAGCTGTTTTACTAGAAGAGCAGCTACTGGAAGCAACGTGGATGGGGACTTCAGCACCATCTCTCTGCCACAAATGCACCTGCCACCTAGAAGACCAGACACCTAGAGGTTACCAGCCCCTCCCACCAGTCTCCACTTCCCAGAGTTGCAGGGGTGCCCAGGGCTGAACACCCATCTTGAGATTAGGATATAAGCTTCCCACGGGCTCAAATTTAGCTCCATCCCGTTTTTTGTTTTTCCGGACACATCAAGTCTGGAAAGTCTTCCAGAGTTTTGGGGACCTCATGGATTAAGTGATTTCTTTTCCTCTGATAACTGCTTTGTGACTGTGTCACCAGGTTATGTGTCACCCAGATGCCCACCAGGTAAAAAGGGACAGGCCCCCACACTCCAGGAAATGTCTCCTTCCACCAAATAAAATGCACAGAGCGGAGGCAGTCGTGGGGTAGGAGGGGGGAAGGAGGCAGAAGTTTGAGGAAGGACTCAAGTTGAAGGTCACAATAGTTTGGGGAAAGCGGATCAAGATAGTGAAAAAGGGCACAGACCCCCAGGGCGGAAAGCCCAAACCACCAACAACGCTTCTCCGAACCAGCCTCCCCGTGATGAGTCCACCAGGAAACAGCACATCCCTGGATCCAACTTCTTTCACCCACACACCTGAATCTGCACCCCAACCCTGCAGGCACCCTCGCCCAAGACCGGACCCATCTGGCCAGCCCTGAGCGCAGCTAATTGAGAGTAGTAAACAAGCCCGGCTCCTGCCAGAGCAGAAGTTTTCCAAATTACCAGCCTGATTTCCTCCCAAGCAGAGACTACGATTCCCGGCCCCTGTCACATTTCCTCCCCTAAACTTTCTTCCTGCAATCCCTCCGCCTAGGCAAACTGCACGGGCGCCAGGAGGAAGAGCTGGCGCGCGCCCCCGGACGCAGGCAGCGGTACCTTCTCCGGGAGCAGCGGGCTGGTGCCGGGCCGGCCGCCCGCGGCGTGGACGAGGCTGTCCTGGCGGGTGGAGCTCGCGGGGATGGCGCGTCCCTGCCTCTGCGACCGGAGCTCGCGGCAGCGCGGACCGACTGTGCCAGCGAGCACTTAGCAATTATCCGCGGGGCCGACGCCCCGCCCCTGCCTGCGATTGGCTCCTCGCGCCCGGGCAGGACTGCATTGGTTTCAGCCGACCTCACTCATTGCTTTGGCTCCTACTATTATCTAAGCCATCAAAGGAAATAATTCCATGTTTCATTGACAACCTGTAAGGCTGTCCTCCGGCCCGAGTGGGGGCAGGACCGGAGGCCAGCGAGAGTGGGAGAGGGGGAGAAGGCAGAAAGAATGGGGGGGGGGGGAGGAACGGGAAGGTGTGGAGGGTGGAGGGGAGAGAGAGAGGGAAAAAGAGACAGAGGGAGGGAGGAAGGGAGAGAGAGATGGAGCTATCAAGCAATCAGATTCTTGCTCCAGCATTTTAACTTCAACAAAACAGAGCCCATAGCAACAATTTTCAGGCCTTATTTTCCCCTCACTGGTAAATGTTCCTGAGGGCAGAGAGAATTATAACCATGGGGTGTCTGCGTGTGCGACAGGCGCTGGGAAGCAGAGCAAGGTTGAGGCTCAAGGAATATAGTAGAGCTTTTCCCAGGGCACCCTGGAGGGCATGTGAAGGTCATTTTAGACTATTGTGGGCATAGCATGTGCCCTACCTGGAGTTTATCTATCAGTAACTCCCTCGCAGTCCCCCTAAATCCCCAACCCAAGAAGACAATTTCCCTTGGCACCCTCTCCAAAGAGTGTCTGAAGAGCGATTCTTCAAGTCCATGAAAGTCTGACATTTATCACTGTTCAGTCCAGGAGGTCCAGAGAGACAGGCGTTCTAGACCTAATCATTCTGCTGGCCCCTCGCTTTGGCTTACTCTGACCTGACTGCAATTGATTTGCTTAGACTTACACCATCAACCAAAGAGAGGAAGGAGAGGATGGCAGACACCCCTCCCCAGCAACCCCCCCCCCCCCCCCCAGCAACCCCCCCGCCCCGGGAGGCAGCTGAAACACTTGTCCTTGTTCATCAAGAAATCATAAAGCACAGGCCAGGTGTGGTGGTCACACCTGTAATTCCAGCACTTTGGGAGGCTGAGGCAGTAGGCTCACTTGAGGACAGGAGTTCGAAACCAGTCCAGGCAACATAGCAAGACCCCCATCTCTAGTTAAATAATTTCTCTAAATGAAAAATAAAAGAAAGAAATCATAGAGTGCTAATTTTGATCTCCCCTCCCCTTAATATATTAGACACCATGTGGAAAAGACATTAAGTGGTAACTCAATTTTTTAACTGAGTAAAATATTTTTACCATTACCAAAAAAACAGCTCTTATAAACAAATAAGAAAAAGACCTATACCCCAATTCAAAAAATGGACAAAAAAACACAATGGGCTGTATTTTTTAAGAAGAAAAAAAAAAGAATTTAAAAGGAGTCTTTTAAAGAAAGTTCTGAGAATATCAGGTTTCAGATTCATCAGAACCCAACCCTTCGGCCTTCCCATGTTGAGATCCCCAGGCCTTAGACCAGGCAGGGGTTTCAGTCCTGCCCCAGCCTCTCCAGGCCTTGAGCAAGGGCAGCCCTTACCACCCACCACATCCTTAGCAGCAAATGGCATAGTCCCCACCACCTTGTGCGGTGAGTTCTATTTCTTGTGTACATGCCTGGCTTCCCTAAATACATTTCGAGCTCTGTAAGGACAGAGATGGTATCATATACATCTTTGTCACTCCACAGACAGCACCTAGCATTGTCAGTAGGCTGACTACTCCAACCAATTCAAACCGTGACATGTGCCCACCCTGAGCCTCCTGGGATCACTACCTGCTGTGACTGCTCACCTAGCTGAGCAGAGTGGGAAGGGGGCAGCCCACCCTGAAGTCCAGGAGCCAAAAATACATGACCAAACACTAAGATGCCACAGCTCAGGATGCCGCTGCGAGCTCTCAGTGCCTCTGTTTTTCTCTCTGGACGATGAAACAGCTCTTCACACAATGCCTTCCTTATCCCTCAAGCTTTTCAAGTAAATAAGAGGGTGTGGGGTGTGCATTTTACTTGTGAAGCATGACCTCAAAAAACTGTCCTTCCCAAACATCAGCAAGGCTGAAGAAAGTGACCACAGAACAGGAATCAAAAACTAGGACAAAGGGTGTAGCAAATATTTGTTTCCTATTTTATTCATTTATCTGGGTGAAATTCGTACAAAGGTACAATGATGAAACTAAGCTTAGCTATACATTTAACATTGACACTGTCCTAGAAAATCTGGTGTGTGCAGTCATGGTGTAAAAACCATAAATAACACTTTTATTACTTAAGCAGTATGACTTCCACTTTCAAGAGAAAGCAGGCTTGGGTTTTGTGTCTTCACGCTCTTTGTCCCTCCTTAAACAAAAAAAAAAAAAATAAGAGAAATAAACTAAATTATAAAAACTCTCTTGAGTACCTATCAAAGGTTCAGTTGTCCCTGAAGGAAAAGTAAAACATTTCAAGTGATTTTCTAAAATGCTTTGTCTAAAACAGCATGTCCTTACATGTACTTTTTGCCTTTTGAAGAGAGAGAGAGAGAAAGAATGAGAGAGCAAACTGCAAACAGTTGTTTATGTCAGTGCCTTTTAAACTGGCTGGTCATAAAATATTCTCTTTGAGAGAAGGATGATCCCTTTGTGTCCCATAGATCAACCACTTAATTCTGAGAGTTGGAGAGTGCATATTAAGTATGCAAATTCCATCAGCACTTGCATTTATATTAAATATCAGCTCCATACAATGTAAATTCATTGGGGTATGAAATGTACCGAATTCCATTTTGTGGGCAGGACTCTGGCAAAGCAGTCCATTTTGATTTAACAGTTTCAATGCATTATGGTCGGAAAGGCTTTGGGGTTTCCTGCTCCACTTTGAGTAATTAAGGACAGGATGTGGGCTTCTTTATTAAAACACAAATTAAATAGCAGCCGCCAGAACCACCGTCTTTCTTGTGGGTAACCACTTAATACAACAAATTACCATGACCTACAGTGGGAGGCTGAAGAAATACTGTGTTTATCTGTCTGTTTATAACATTTTCTCAGTTATCATTTATTTATGCCAAATTCTGTTTCTAAAAGGGAGAAAAGGAGAATAAATCTAGGCAATGCCAAGAAAGAAGGAAATGTGCGAAAACAAGGGAGAAAAAAAAGAGGGTGACTTTCAACACAACATCTCTGCTGATTGAATTGGGCCGTACAATACCATTTGAGTGAAAACATGATATTAGCAGGATCTCTTGACCCCAGCATTAGAAGGATGAAAGATTTTTCAGAAAACTTCCAGCACAGTTTCCTGAGTAGAGAAACTTGGAGGAACATTCTCACAACTTTCTGTTCTAGCTGATGGCTGTTGTGAAATTAAACTCCCTCCCCCTCCACCCCCACCCCACCTCCAAATCAAACCTGTGGAGCCAGTGACATTTCCACAAAGTACAAGAGGAGATTGTGGCTGCCAGGAGCATGTCAGTCACCATGAACCATTCTTAATGATTTCATTAATTACTAATGAGTCTTTGGAAAGTTGGTATTCAAATATACAGGGCTTCATGAGGTATATAAACAGTAAGAAATGCTTTATTATTGAAAATACACTACTAAATAAAAGCAGGTGATTCTGTTTCTTCAAATCGTGATTGCATTTAAGAGTGAGTCAGAGTTGTAAACAGCCTGAAAGAGAAAGCCAGAGACAAATGGAGAGATACAGAGAGAATTGCAAAGCTAAATTGTCCACCTAAATTATGCTTTGCTTCAGTTAATTTCTTCACAAGAAATTTGGAGCTGAAAGCTGTCATGTAATATCATCCAGCAATGCAACAAGTGACAGGAGTTGGGGAACTGCATTCAGGTCAGCTGCCTTCTGTGAGGCTAGCAGGTCCTGTGTGGCATGAAGTACCCTTCTAGAATAGAGGCTTGCATACATGGAGACAGCTGCTGGGCCCCTTGCCAGGCAGAACCCCTGTCCTAACCCAGATGCCTTCTTGAAGAAGTCCATGGAACATGTTTACAACACCTGCCACCCATCATGTCCTCATTTACACAGCAAGGGGATAATAATTATGCCTAGGGCTATTGAGAGGATGATGGTACATCAACCCAAAAGGGTTTCACAGATGTCCTACCACTGGATACTAAGCTCAGTGACAACAGCGACATAGTCTTGGCATGGGCTGATATTCATGTGACACACAACCACTTGACTGTCCTCGCCTAGATGGCACATCTGCTCTTGGAGTGGGACCTGAAGATGTGCAGGGGGGCAGGAAGGCTCCAGGCATAGGCTTCCTCTCCTGTTGCCTAAGGAAGTTCTGGAACTGTTCCATTGACTTATGTCATTCTGGAGGAGAGGACCTGGGGGATGTGAAGGTATCATTGAAGTGATCCACCACAAGCCATACTTTCTTCAAATATGCATACTTTTTTATTCAAGTCCTACAAATGTTGTATTCTACTCCAAAATGTATCCATTTTAGTACATGAGTTAGAGGATGATTTGCCCCAAATATGCATAGTAACACTGACTTTCCAGGAATAGGCTCCATATTTATAGAACCCAAAGGTTAAGCAGCACAAGTCTTCAGTCTCTAATCTATCTCTGTCCAGTACCCAGAGAGGTGAGATCTGGCCTCATCTCACCTGCCCAGCCTTATTTCATTCTCATCCTCATGGACCACAGTTCCATCACAGCCCTCCCATGAACCTGCACATTCTGACCTCCTGACTTTCCACTGCTGCCTTAGTTTCTCCCTCCCACCCTGCCTTCTCCTGTGAGATCGCAGCCAAACTTCAAGGCCCAGCCTACATCTCCTTTTCTCTGACTACTCTTATCTGTCAGGCCATTCCAGCCCTGCAACACATAGTTAAAATTAATTACATTTTCGTCTACCTTTTCATCATAGTTTGCATATGTCCCATATCACTTCCCCCCACCAATCTACAGTGACACCCACTGCAGTTAGGACTGTGCTGGACACACACTTAGAAACCCCAGCAATGAATAGTTCATGGAAAGCGGACAGGTCTACTCTAGTCATGGCTAGGGGAAACAGATCACTTTAACAAAAGCAAGGACACATCAGGTAACATCTATCCCAAGGGTCATCCGGGCCTGTTCAAAGTGTTCAGGAGAGAGTGAAACATCACACCTTTGCACCCTTGGCCATCTGCACACCATCACGTGCGGCATCCCTTGACAGCAAAGCATCAAAAGCACCACAATGGTGACAAGATCTGATTTTCCTCCACTTTACTTCCTATTCTTCCTCCAGCAAGGAAGGAGGCTGACAAGACCTGAGAGGTTGTTTTTTAGCATAAGTTACCCAGGAAAACCACAAACATAAGCAAGGTTCATTGGTCTGCCATAAAAATGTATTTTAAGGAAGTTCTTTCTCAGTGTCACAGAGCAGGTATATCTGTCCTTTTTGAAATAAAAAAGGAGTCCTGGGGGGAGGTCGGGGTAGAAAAACTGAAGGAAGGTGAGAGATCAATTGAAGTGTAAGATAAGGGAGGGAAGGAGCTCCTGGATGCTCTTGTGGAGTAGTCACTGTTAAGACAGAAAGGGGATTGATGGAAGGCAAACCAGTGCTTTTGCAAAATCTCTACACTTGATATATTTAGGACTGGCTAATAGTAAGGTTTTTTCCTGACTGGTAATAGACTGCACACCCTTCCAATCACTGCAGCATAACCAGCAGTTTCTATTTTAATGCCACTCGGTAAATAGTTGATAATGTAATGATGCCCAAATTCTCCAAGGGTTTACCATATAATAGTTGCCTTTACTTTTGTCTTAGATACCAACTCAATAATCTGTTTATTTCAATGTTAAAAAAAAATAAAAATGCTGTGAAGTAGAAATTATCTACACATGACAATCATAGGCTCTGGTTATCTAAGTGTTTAGCTTAGTTTAGACTTAAAGAAAGACTCTTAACTCCCCCCATGCTCAGAGCACTCAAGAAACACTCCTCAACAAAAACAAATGGAGAAATAGCCCAATCTCATGGATTGGAAGCATCAACATTATTAAAATGACCATATTACCCAAAGTAATCTACAGAGTCAATGCAATCCCTATCAGACTACCAATGCCATTTTCTACAGAATTAGAAAAAACAATTCAAAACTTCAAACAGGAGCCGAAATAGCCATAGCAATCCTAAGCAAAAAGAACAAAACTGGAGGTTTCACATTACCTGACTTCAAATTATACTACAAGCCTACAGTAAATAAAAGAGAATGGTAATGGTACAAGAACAGACAGATGGACCAATGGAACAGAATAGAGACTCCAGAAATAAACCCAAATACCTACCATCAACTAATTTTTGACAAAGCAGGAAAAAAAAAACATACACTGGGGGAAAGACACCCTAATCAACAAATGTGCTGGTAAAATTGGATAACTACGCGCAGAAAAATAAAGCGTAATCCCTATCTCTCCTCATATACAAAAATCAACTCAAGAAGGATAAATACTTAAAAATCAGACCTGAACCATAACAATTGTAGAAGAAAACCTAGGGAAAGTTCTTCTGAACAATAGCTTAGGCAAAGAATTTATGACTAAACCCCAAAAGCAAATGCAACAGAAACAAAAATAAACAAGTGGGGCTTGATTAAACTAAAAATCTTCTGCACAGCAAAAGAAATAATCAACAGAACAAATAGGTAACCTACAGAACGGGAGAAGATATTCATAAACTATGCATTGGGTACTCAGAATCTACTAAGAACTCGAACAAATCAGCAAGAAAAAAAAGCAAATAACCTCATTAAAAAATGGGCAAATTTTTCAAGGTTCGCTTAACAACTATCATAATACTATATGAAAGGAATTGACAGTAGTGGGAAACTGCCAGGGGGAGGCGGGGGCAGGATTGACAGCAGTGGGGAACTGCGAGGAGAGCTGGGAGCACACCTCATCAACAATGAACATTTGTATACCTAACCCTGAATTGTACCCCACATATTTGAAATAAAATTTTAAAGTGGGCAAATGACTGAACAGACACCTCTCAAAATAAGATATATGGGTGGGTGCAGTGGCTCCTGTCTGTAATCCCAGCACTTTGGGAGGCTGAAGTGGGAGGATTGCCTGAGCCCAGAAGTTGGAGACCAGCCTGGGAAACTTGGCAAGACCTCATCTCTGCAATAAATAAAAAAATTAGCCCGGCATGGTGGTGCATGCCTGTAGTCCCAGCTACTGGGAAGGCTGAGATGGAAGGACCACCTGAACCCAGCAGGTCAAACCGCAGTAGACATGAACATGTCAGCATACTCCAGCCTGGGTGACAGAGTGAGACTCTGGCAGAAGAAGCGGGGGAGAGGAGGGGAGAAAGAAGAAGGAGGAGGCAACTTCACAGGACTTTGTCTCTACAATAAACAAAAAAATCATGCCTGTGGTTCCTGCTACTTGGAAGGTTGAGGTGGAAGGGTAGCCTGAGGCTACTAGGTAGAGGCTGCAATAACTATGAGCATGCCACTGCACTCCAGCCTGGTTAACAGTGAGACTCTGACTCAAAGAAAAAAAACAAAGGAGGAGGAGGAGAAATAATCTATACAAATGTCCAACAAACATATGAAAAAATGCTCAACATCACTCATCATCAGAGAAATACAAATTAAAACCACAATGAGATACACCATCTTACACCAGTCAGAATGGCTATCATTAAAAAATCGAAAAGCAATAGATGCTGGCACACATGTGGTGAAACGAGAACACTTACATACCGTTGGTGGGAGTGTAAATTAGTACAGCTTCTATTGTAATCCACAAAAGTGGTCTCTGCTCCCACAGCCCAATGAGGTCAGAAGACAAAGGCTGAGAAAAAGGAAAGAGATATAGTCTTAGCCAGGCCAAGAAAGACAATGTTAGGCTTAGGCCCCAAAGCCACTGCCTCCCCAAACAAAGGAACCAAGGGGGTTATATAGGTTGAGTTTTAAGAAGTCCTTACTGGGCAACCCCTTCTGGTCCCCTCCCACTGTGGGAGCTTCTCTGTCCTCTCAATAAATCCTGCTTTCTAATAAAAATAAAAGAAATCATTACCTAGGTTACATGAGACCCATGAGGTCTGTGAGACCATGAGACTTATGAGATCTATGAGGCCTGTGCAGCACCACCCCCAGTCTGGAGATTTCTGATGATCTTTAAAAATGGGCTGGCACTAAGTGGTGTCAGGGAGTTGTGCCACGGATTATCCTTCTCCACAAAGGGTGGATGATTCACCTGGTTGTTAAGGTCGATCCTACAATTAATCCTGAAAGTATAAATAGAAAAATAGGGTAGGGACATTCCATGGGCAAAGTAAAGAAAAGAGAAAGGGAGAAAGAGAGAGAGAGAGCGAGAAAGTACATTTTAAAACTCAAGCAGCAGGTACTTTTAGCATGGGTAAGGTTTCATTATTTGTGAGGTAGAATTATCTTCCTTTATATTCGTGGATCTATACTATGTAAAGGAGGAACTATTTTCTACTACATTCATGGTGATACTGGGAACTCTAGTAGCACTATGGAAAGCAGTATGGGGATTTCTCAAAGAACTAAAAGTAGATCTACCATTTGATCCAGCAATCTCACAACTATGTATCTACCCTAAGGAACAGAGGTCATTTTATAACAAAGACACCTGCATCTGCATATTGATTGCAGCACAATTCACAATTCCACAGATGTGGAATCAACCCTAAATGCCCATCAACTGATCAGTGGATAGTGAAAATGCAGTATGTGTACTGTAGAATACTATTCAGCTATGAAAAAGGATGAAATGATATATTTTGCAGCAACTTGGATAGAACTGGAGAACATCATCCTAAGTGAACTAATGCAGGAACAGAAAACCAAACACTGCATGTTCTCACGTATAAGCAGGAGCCAAACTAAGGATCTGCAAAGACATATAAAATGGTATAATGGACACTGGAGACTCAGAAGTGAGGGGATGGATGGACAAAAAATTACCTATCGGGTATGATATGCACAGGTGGATGTGGTGAATACACTTAAAGCCCAGACCAAAATTATTGTACCTCCCCCCCACACACACAAAACTATTGAAATTTTAAAAATTTTAGTGGAATGCTGCCAGGGAAGGGAGAGGGCACATAACACCAATAAGGATACCTGATCTCAAACCAGGCAAAGTGGGGTCCAAAAGAAGGCCCAAGGTTTACCTGTATGATGTCCTCTTATCTACCTAATCCAGAACTGTACCCCACATCTTTAAAATAAATAAAAAGAAATTTTAATTTTTTTTTTAAAAAAGGAACCACTCCCGAGCCCCTGGACCATTTCTTCTGGACCATTCCCCAGGGGACAGGTGTGATTCTGCCATAACAACTCCCAGAACTCCCACTTCCCTTGGTTTTTCCCCATCAAGACCCTCCTTGTTTTGCTGGTAAAGCCCTGAGCCTTTTATCCAATGTCTTTGCCAAAGGCCCTGAACTGCTGCTCTTCCCACAAAGGAGCTGATAAGATTCCACCAGGTTCTCCTTAGCCACCCCCTCCCAACCAAAAACTAAAACTAAGACAAAACAAAACCCCCCTTTCTCCTTAGAGAGAGATGCTTCTATTTCAACACCTAGTTTATTGAGGGACTAGATACAGATTTTCCGTGTTTTTTAATTTCACTTTAGGATAATAATGGTGGGGGGTATTTTAAACAAGATTTCTTCCCACGTGTGGGGAGTGGAGAATGACCAGTCACTGCCAGCTGTCCTGGAGACCAGGGGGAGGGCCTGATTTTCAACTGCAGCTGGTGACAGATGGGCTGCCTACGAAGAGGCAGTCTTGGATCCCAAACTAGAAAGCAGTGCCAGCTCTTCCAGGGATCTGAGGAAGCAGGAAGACCCTCGTCTCTTGTTGGAAAGCTTTCAGAGGCCTTCCTCAAGGCTAGGCTTCCATGTCCCCTACACTTCTCTCTCATATCTGAGCTCCAGCTGCTTCTTCCGATGCCCTCCTCCCTTTCCCCACACCTCTTTCTCTCCTCTCTTCTCTTCCTTATGACCCATGCATTCCTTTCCAGTTCCTAGTATTAGACTCTCAAAATAGATATTTCCCCAAAGCATCTTATTTGTCTTGTAAGTCAATCCATGCTGATTATGGAGTCAGTGAGAAGAAAGGAGATGTGAAGATCGAATCTCTCTATTCTTACTGGAAGAAATAAAATTTCACCTCTTCACCTAAACCACCTAGAAAAAACAAAAATAAAACACCAGAATAGCAAACATTTAATTTTTAAAGATTGTAGGCTAAAAGGTATTTTTGAGGACACTCCAAAATAAACCATCATAGTCATCTGGTGCATTTTGTTGACTTTTCTCGGGAGTTAGGTTGAGGGGCTATTCTCAGGCAACCTCAACCTATGACTCCTTAGTGTTGACATTCATTAACATCAGACCTGTTTCTAATCAGGGCAAATGACTGAGGGGGTCAAGGATCATGCAGGGTGGCAGATGAGGAAGAAAAGAACAATGGTGCCTACATTTCAGCTTAAATCTTCTTAACATCAGTTTTACAAAATGTCTGAGTGATGGAGTTTCGGAATCCAGCTCTGCTTTTTAGCTATTAAAAAACAGTTAAGAAGGGCTTAAGTTTCCAGAGGAAAGCTTTGAAATTGACACAAGGTCTTTAAGACAGTCTCCATAGCCTGAGACACTGAAGGGCCGGAAAATGGACGAATTTGCCAATGTATTTATAGCAATGCCATTGCCATGGTGAGATGGCTATGAGTCCTTTTCCAACCTCCAGGGTGCTACTGGGCCTCTGTGGTTAATGACATTTGTGAGCTGGTGTTCCTTTCATGCTTCTTCCCTCCTGGCTCTTCTGAGAACCATGTTTGTATAATGAAATACGGTCCTTCTACCCTTGTGATGGGCACAGAGGAATGACCCAGTTTGCAAAAGCAAGACCACAAATGCTGTGGACTTGTGAAGTGGAAGTACTAACATAGCTTATAATCAGTAGCACAGAAAAACCCAGTTGGGATTCTCCATCCTAACTAGTTAGGGAGATATCGCCTGATGTCATGAAGTAAACACCAAGCTTCTTGGAGAGTAGACCTGGAAAACACAGCAGGACTCCTCACCCTGATGCTGAAGGCCTTGAGAGGCGGAGGGTGATAAACAAAACTTTATCAAGGAGCCCTGATCAATAGCACACTCTAAAACCCAAGAAGGTCAACAAAAAGGCTTGCTTGGTCTGGTGGGTTGGCACATGCCTGTAAATCTAGCACTTTGGGAGGCTGAGATGGGAGGATCACTTGCGTCTAGGAGTTCAAACCAGCCTGGGAAATATAGCAAGACATTGTCTCTACAAAAAGTCAAAAAAAATTAGTCAGCCCTGGTGGTGCACACCTGAGAAAGAAGGATTGCCTAAGCCCAGAAGGTCAAGGCTGTGGCGAGCTGGGATTGTGCCACTGCACTCCAACCTGGGTGACAGAGTGAGACTCTGACTCAACAACAAAAAAGGATTGCTGTTCAAGAGGTTCAATGATGTCATTTGGAGAACCTCAGTGAGCAGCTTCCTGACCTGAGGAGAGCACAGGGCCTGGTGCCTACCAGGGCTCTGTATACATTTGTTGAAGAACGGATGAATGAATGAGTTGTATTGTTGGCTTAAACCTTTGGCCTATTTAGCATGACCTTTCATTTCCAAGAATAACAGATGGTATGTTTGTGGGAAGTATTTCTTTTCCTGACTTCACATTTAAAGAGTGGGAATGTCTCCTAAACATCACATCCTTGTAAGTTTCTATATACACAAGCAACTGCACACAAAGCTACCCTCAACTCTTCCAATGTATCTCCTCAAATGTCTTCACCAGACTTTGAGGAGCACCTAACACAGCCTACAAATCTCTGGATGGTGAGATGTATGTGATTAATAAAGACTTGTGTAATATTGGATGTGAGTTTCTCTGGAAGACTTGCCTCACCTCACTGTTAATTCTTTTTTCCTGATCTGGTCACGTTGAGGCCACTGGTATTCCTGGGGATGAGGGAGGAGTTCTAGTTGCAGGGAACTGTGATAAAATATATGCATGTACTTGCATTCATCAACTCGAGCTGCCACAACAAAATACCACAGATGGAGTGGCTTACACAAGGGAAACTGATTTTTGCACAGTTCTGGAGGTTGCAAGTTCCAGATCAAGGTCTGTTAGACCTGGTTCTGGTAGGGGCTTTCCTCCCAGCTTATAGCCAGCCTTTTTCTCACTGAGTCCTCACAGAGTGGAGAGAGAGGGAGCTCTCTGGAGGCTCTTCATATAAGAACACTAATCCCATAGAACTGGAATGGGCACTGCCCATTTAACCTTAATTACTTCCATAACGGTCTTATATCCAAATATAGTCGCATTGGGGATTAAGACCTCAAATGTGAATCTGAAGGAGAGATGTACACAATTAGTTCATAACAGTGTTCTCTGGAATAGTGAGCATGAGAACAATGCTTCTCAGTCATTGATACATTGAGTATAATTCTGCATGAAGATGAAGAAATGGACTAGGCAAGGTGGTTTCACTCCTGTAATCCTGGTACATTTGGAGGCCAAAGCTGGAGGATTACTTGAGCCCAGGAGTTTGAAGCTGCAGTGAAGTGATAGCGCCACTGTACTCTAACCTGGGTGACAGAGTAAGGTCTTATTTCAAAAAATAGTTTTTAAAAATGTAAAGATGAAGAAACGGAATGAACTAGATCCTGATATCTTATACCTTCCAAATTGCAATTGTTTCTGGCTTCTGGAAATCATCTTCCTTTTATTTTGTCTTTTTCTTTTTACTGTTTTTGCCCTTAAGTTCACTAATTTTGAATATCTGAACATTAAAATAAAGCTTAATAGTGGACAAAATTTCCACTATTTGTACATTGCAGAAGATGGTATCTTATACTATTTGTACCCTCCTCTCGCGCCTGCTATACTTCTGTCTTGCAGAGCCTCCAACTGGCTCTTTGATCTTTAAAGGATCCTCCAGAGCCCCATGTCAGCACTTTTTTTTTTTTGCGTGACCTCCTCTGATTCCTGGTGTGCTCTGCTGTATCAAGTCCTACAACCTGGCCCCTTACCATGTGAGCAAGCATGCTGAAGTGACAGAGAGGAGATCTCTCTATCTATCTAACTGACATAACTGCCATTTTCATAGCACAGCAGGATGGAAGAGCAATATGCGTAGTGTATGGGTATTGGTGCATTCTTTTACTCTGGCAAAAGTGGGATCAGGAGTCAACAGGCCTCCGGTGGATTCTCTCCTATGTCCTTTCCCATCCATAATTTTAAGAGGCATATCAGCACCTATCTTATAACATTGTTAGGAGGATTATGGCATTAGCGAATGTGGCTAAATTTACCAGCACAGTGCTGGATACATAATTGATTTCAATAAATGAATTTTGAGCTTGAATAATGCTACATGAGGACAATGTTTCTTGTTAATTATACATCGAAGTTTGTCAAACCATGTGCAAACTTTCAGGTACATTCTTGATTGAAATAAACTGCTACAAAGTAAACTATGGTTTCTTCCTTATGAATTTTAAAATAGTTAGTTCCTCTTAAGATGGTTACTTGAAAGGACTTTTGGAGACCCAAAATATGTCAATCATTTTAAACATAAACATTAATTCAAAAGGAAGTACGCAGGATCAATGTATTAAGGTGATCAAACAATAAATACAACTCAGTTCTTTTAACACATTAAACTTAAGTTAATTTGACCTGATTTCAGCCTCCCAACAATTAGAGTCGAGAATTATTCCAAATAAGCTTGTGAATCTAAATCTTTACTCTTCTACTAAAGAGTCTTCAAGATCAGGATGCTGACTTGAGCACCACAGGGTCATGTCCACTTGAAATCAACAGTTCTTAGCTATGAAATAACTATATAATAAAAACCCACTAAAGCAGTATTTTGAAGAAAATCCCCTAAGAATGCATTAATAAACAAGGATGCCTTAAATACCTTCATTAATACAAAAAAGAACAAAAATAAATTAATTAAATATACTACAAATTAGAAATAATCCACAAAATATACTTAAAGTAAATCATTGTTTAATTAAAACCAGAAATTAATAAACTAGAAAACAAAAATGAAAGAATTAATTCATAAATTATATGGTTTTTGACCAAAGCAAACACTGAAATTAATAAATTACTAACTCACCCAATCAAGTAAAAGAATTATTCAAATTAAGAAATAATAAGGAGGAAGTAACCTCAAATACATGCTGTTTTGAAAGATGCATACATTGTAGAATAGCTAAATTGAGCTAGTGTCTGCATTACCTCACATACATCATGTTTTGTAGTGAAAACACTTGTACAATCTACTCTCCCAGTGATTTTCAAGTATATAGTACATTATTATTAACCAAAGTCACTATGTTATATAATAGCTTATAATCCTGAGCTTATTCCTTCTATCCAACTGAAACTTTTTATTGTTTGACCAGCATCTCCCCAACCTTCAACCCTTAATTCTATTTTTTCTGTTTGTTTGTTTGTTTTTGGTTGTTGTTGTTGTTTTTTGAGTTTGAGTCTCTCTCTGTCACCCAGGCTGGAGTGCAGTGGCAAGCTACCGGCTACGGCAGCCTCGACCTGCTGGACTTAGGCTACCCTTCCACCTCAGCCTTCCAAGTAGCTGGAACCACACCCGGCTTATTTTTTTATTTATTGTAGAGACAAGGTCTCACCAAGTTGCCCAGACTAGTCTCGAACCCCTGGGCTCAGGCAATCCTCTCACCTCAGCCTCCCAAAGTGCTGGGATTACAGGCTGAGCCAATCATTAATTCTTGATTAAAAAAATTTTAATGAGATCAAAATAAAAAGGTACTAAAAAAGTATACATCTCATATGTATTGTATGTATTTGTGTATATCCATATATAGAGATCACAATGAAGGCTAGCTATATTTATAAAAAATAGATAAGCAAGAAAAGTGAGGAAAATTTATTAAAAGTAGAGCCCCACCAACTATGAAAATCTATTGCAAGCTTCAAGAATTAAAATAATGTTGTATTGCTTCTCAACTAAGCAAACCAATTAACGGCTTCAAATAGAAAGGGCAGAACTGGACCTGAATTTATATAATAAAGACTTCAAATCAGTGGAATAAACATGGATTATTTTATAAATAATATTGGACCCAAACTGTGTAACAATCTGGAAGAAAATAAAGCCATATTCTTCAGTGCATATTTTACATAAAATAAAGTTAAAATGTATCAAAAAGTTAAATACAATAATGGAAATATTAAAAGTACTCAAAGCATACTGTAAGGAGATTTTGTATTATGGTTTTTAATGGAGAAAGTCTTACTAAATATGACACAAAATCCAAACACAAATAAAGAGAAAGCTCCTCATATCTCACTGCAATAATAAAGAAAATTTCTGCATGATCAACAGGGAGAAAATAAATAAATAAACAGGACCAGAAGACAAGTAACAAAAAATGGAGCTCATATTTGCAACTAATAAAACAGATAAACAACTAATTTCCGTAATATATAAAGATCTCTTATAAATCAATAAAATACCGGTAACCAGTAAAAATGAGCAAAAGAAGGAAGAAAATACTTATTTTTGTGAAACCTATGAAATACATAAAAGGATTCCTGACTCCAAATACGCATGAAAAGTACAATCAGATATTTTTCACCTATCACAATTTCACCTGGCCTAAAAACTAGGGAGGAAAATAAAAAAAATTGATGATCCTTTGTTTCCCAATCACAGTGTGGGAAACAAGCACTCCATTCTCTGCTAGTGGTATAGGAAGTTGGCAATATCCACAGAACATAAGATGCATCCCCTTTGTCCCCGAAATTTCACTTCTGAGAGTTTATACTACAATTGTATTCCCACATGTGTGAAATGATGTATGTACAAAGATATTTATCACAGCATTGTTTGAAATACCAAAAAAGAGGACATGACCCAAATGTGTTAAATAAATTATAGTCCTTCCAGACAACACAAGATGATGCAGCCATTTAAGAAGAAAGAAGCAACTCAGTGGGGCCTGATATGTCAGCAGTCCCCAAGGTACACTGCTAAATAATAAAAGCAAGTTGAAGAACACCGTGAATAGCGTGTTAACAGCTGTGTAAAAACAGAAAGAAAGAGAGATGCGTATGTTTATAAATGCTGGCACAGACAGAAGATTCCTGAAAGGCTGCCTGGGCCTGTGGCAGGAGCGAGCCTTGAGGGAGACCACTGCGAGCTGAAGCCCAGAATGAGACACAAATAGTTTTCTAAATCCATACCTTTTATAATTGTTTTATTTTGTATTATGTGCACCTATTGTTTTAAAAGATAAAAGAATGTTTAAAGTCCTTGACTTTATCCTTTTCCTTTACAAGACCTTGCTCTTTACAATGAATTTATTTTAAGTGTTTAACATAGGGAGAAAACAGGGTTTTGAAGGCAAATAGTGTGAGGGATAAATGACCAAAGACTAGAAAAGCAAATATTCTTCATTTTTCTGCTTTCTCATTCACACATCCACAAAACTACTCAAATATATGTATATTTAGGGGGAAAGACATGATTTCATTCCTTTTCATGGCTGAATAGTATTCCATTGTATATACATATCACATTTTCTCTACCCAGTCATTGGTTGATGGACACTTAGGTTGATGCCATGACTTTGCTAATGTTAATAGTGCTGTGACAAACCTATAAGTGCATGTATCTCTCTCTCTCTCTTTTTGGGGGGTGGGGGGTAGTCAGGGTATCACTCTGTTACCCTGGCTGGAGTGCAGTGGCATAATCACAGCTCATTCTAAGCCTTGACTTTCTGGGCTCAGATGATCCCTCTATATCTTTTTAATAGTTTTTTTTTTTTTTTCTCTCCCTAGAAATATGCCCAGTAGTGGATTGCAGGGTTGAATAGTAGTTCTATTTTTAGTTATCTGAGAAATTTCCATGCTGTTTTCCATAGAGGTTGTATTAATTTGCATTCCCACCAATCATTTATGAACATTCTTTTTTCTCCACATCCTCATCAACAGCTGTTAATTTTTTTCCTTTCAATAATAGCCATTCTGACTGGTTGTCTTTTGCAGCAACATGTATGGAGTTGGAGGCCATTATCTTAAGTGAACAATTCATAAAAAGGAATCCACATACAGATATTCTAACTTATAAATGAAAGGTAAATAATATATACACATGAACAGAGTGTGGAATGATAAACAGTGGAGACTTGGAAGGGTGGAGGGTGGGAAGGGTGTAGAGGATGAGAAATCACTTAATGTGTACGATGTACATTATTTGGGTGATGGTTATTTTAAAATCCCAGACTTCACCACTATGCAGCATACTCGTGTAATAAAATTGCACTTGTACCCTTTAAATTTATACAAATAAAAAAATAATATTTAATGGGCCTGTGCATAACAACTATATCTCTGTGACCCTAGGAACGTTGCCCATCCACTTTCAACCTCAGTTCCTACACTTTTGTAAAGAGATCGTTGGACTAGCTGCTCTCCAAGGTCCATTTTAGCTCCAAAATTCTATAAAACATCACTTTGATTTTTCCCTAAGGTCACTTGCTTCAACATTAGCCCACAAATTAGGGGTTACCAGCTGCTAACTATTGCTTGAAGCTTCCTCATCATTTAAATAAAATGATTCCCTTATCAACCTTTCTCTTATAGCCAAGTTGATGATATAAAAAGATTCTATTTATGTATCTCTTTTTTAGTTCGCAAAGCTTATATTTGTGTACATCCCAATTCAGACCATTTTCTGTTTTCTGAAAGCTAGTAGTCTTTCTGGTTCGAATTATGTCTGTTTGAAACTTAAACCATGGTAACCTTTGTGTCTAAGTTGGAGGTATAAAGTAGTTTCCTCCTAGGGGATTTTTAAAAGAAGAGATGGTGCTCAGGAACGATCGTCCCATTTCCTGTGAACATCAATGATTTTTAGAAAGGGCCTCAGCTGTGCTTTTCTGAAAGGTACCTAGGATTCAGGACCCAGGTTATCCCTCAATAGAGGGGTCTCTGAAAGGTTACTTCGGGGGTTATAGCCAGTAAGCGCCTTGCCTGACTCCTCAGTCCTTTTCCATGATTCCTGTCTATGCCTCCTTCTGGTAATTTCTAGTAAAGCATCAGGACCTCATCATCAGTGTTAGTGACCAGCATAGGGCAAGTAAATGAAGTCACTTGACTAAGTGCATGAAAAGGAAATAGACTTTTTTTTCAAAAATGGGGATTCGGGTTCGAACTCCTGTTCAATGACTTGTTAGTAGTGAGTTAGTGACATTGTATCAATTTCTCAAGCTGCTGGAGCTTCTGCTTTCTTATCCATAAAATAACTATAATAAAAGAATAATAACTATCTTACAAAGTTTTTATAAAGATGATAAAAATACATACTCAATAAAACATGTGTGTAATGTGCACAATGTATAAAATAGTACGTACACTATATATCTTAAGGTATCTATTACATAATGTATATACTAATGTTAAGAAGTAAAAGCACAGGATTTTATTTGATACTAAATCACTGTGAACCACCATCTTCATTTCAGGAGAACAAGCATTTCAGTACATCCTTACTTATAGTGCTGTTGGTGGTGTTAAATGAGTGACCACATAGGAAACACTCAGAAGCTGGAAGAAAGAGAGCTCAACAGATGCCGTCACTCTGGGGCAAGGTCCCCTTTGTGACATCAGTCCTCTATGAGCAACAGGTGCCATGTCGCTTGTTTCTCTCAGTGACCACTCAGAAGCACAGATGCAGATGTGGTGGGATTCCAGAGGTGCTGCAGGAGTGGACCCCATGCAACAGGCCAAGAGGAAATCTCAGGTAGCCAGCAAGGTGGGGGCAGGGAGGACAGAGGCAGCACTGGTCTCCTGCTCCCTTGACTGAGATGCCTCAAGGCCTGACTTGTAGTCTCAAAAGATAGCAGGGGCCCTCTCCAAACAAAAGGAGATGCTGAGGTGATGAGTGAGGCAGGTGTGGGACTGGGGCTGGGGACGTGGGAGTCCTTCCAGCAACTACTGGACCAATACCTGGCTCTCTGCTTCCTTGCCTGTTTAATAAGTATATCTATTTTCAGGACAAGCGTAAAACACAACTCTCCAGCAATCTTACCTTTGAATCTGATTCCCAGATCCTCTCCCATTCAGAATAAAGAGAGCAGAGAATGGGGATTTGGGGCATATATGAGGAGGGACCAAAAAAACCCAGAATTATTTTTGGAGGGTGGGCCCTCTGTAGTACAGACTTCCTAGGTAAGTGTTCTAGGAATCCATGGGGCAAAAGTGTACCACCAGCTAGCATTGTTGTGAGAGACTGTGTTCTGCTTCAGTTAATCTTTTTTTGTTTTTGGAGATCCATTGCATTTGCCCATTTTATGAGAGGTGATTTACTTGAACAACCTGTTCACAGCATGCTGAGTGTTCAATAGTTTTTGACCAAAATGGCATGTCCCTCGTGCCCTATCCTCCCTATTTACCCAATCTATCAGGGAGACTTTTTTGTTTGTTTTCCCAGATGAAAAAATTCCTCAAAGAGAAACATTTTGCTGATGAGGAAAATGTGAAACAAAAAAGACAGCGGAAGCACTCAAAGGCATCAAAATTGATGAGTTCAAAAACTGGTTTGAACAGTGGCAAAAGTGTCTCAATAGGTGTATTGCATCAAACGGAGAGTACTTTGAAGTTGACTGAAGTTTAAGCATATAAGAATAAATACACAATTTTTTATAAATACATTCTGTTTTGTGGGGGTCCCCCCTTATATGCCAAAGAGAGCTTCAGAGAGGATCTTTCTTCTGGGCCAAAAGAAAAGAGTCACATCCATTCTGGGAAAATTCTCATGAAGTTCCCTCCAGGAAAACTTCAAACTGCTATACTGTTGAATCAGCATCTCTGAAAAGCACAGCGAGTAGACCCCAGGCACACATCAGAGTCCCCCCTAATCTGCAGCTGGCACCAGCTCTCCTGAGGCCAAATGCTTACTCCAAGCACTGATTCAGCTGCCACAGAAAAGGGTCGTCCTGCTTAGAAAGAAAAGCATATGCTTGTGTGTAGCAATTGCACCCTGTCAAGCAAGGAAAGAAGAACAGGAGCAAAGGTGGATGGGGAAGTTGCCTCATTGTCCCCAGCACACAACCCCAGATGCTGCCAGGAGCCCTTTTCAGCCTGAAAGTTTGAGAGCGTTTGGGGAAAGCTTTTCAACCCCATTAGCATTTAATAGTCCCAATGTTCAATGTCAGGGATCAGCTGTGAAGTTACTAAAGCCATTACCAGGGACTAGAGCAGCCAATTGTGTTTGAAATGTCAATGCATTTTGCCTGACACCACCTTCCCCCACCAGCAGTCCCACCCCATCAGAGGTCTTGATATTTGTTAACGTTTCCCAAGGGCAGGGGGTCATCCTTCAGCTTGGAATCAGGGACCTTGAAATAGCCACAGAGTCAACTCCAACTGTATTTTCTACCTGAGTAAAAACAATCAGGGTCAGAGATGTGGGAGGGGGACCTGGGGTCACACAAACCTGTGATTCTGATACCAGGAAGCACCTTCTCCCCAGAACAGTGCTGATCGGGGAGTTTAATTTACTTAGCGTCCTAAAGAACTGAAAGAACAAACTCCCCCAAATCACTAAAAGTAGTTACCTCCTTGCAAAGGGATTAAGACTGATATATTTTTTTCTTTTTTGTATTTCGAGTATTTTCTGAACTCCCTACATTGAGAATAAATTGTTTCATAAGCTGAACTAAATGCACGTTATTTATAAAATAAAACCTCTGTAATGCTTCTACAACTGAACACCTCCTGAGCAGATGGCATCAAAGGGAGAAGCTGGATGTTTTTCCTCAAATGAATTAAGAAAGCAGAAGCTTCTGCCAGGGGTAATAACACCACTTGTGGGCACCACTGACTCTTAAAGCTCTGCACACTCATTAGTTCCTGGAGTCTTCACAGCCTCCCTGGAAGGCAGGAAGCTGGTGGGTGTCACCCTCATTTTGGAGCAGAGAAGCAGGGTCAGAGGGGCACCTCATCTGTCAGCAAAAGGGTCACAGCTGGAACCCAGAGCACTAATTTGGAGCTGAAGTCTCCCCCTCCCCACCCCCTAGAGCCACCTGGCACCAGGATCTTCCTGTCTGCAGCACACACACATGCCCACGCCCAGCCCCCTTGTGCGCATAATCCCAGCCTGCAGTCTCTCCACCTTCTAAATCAGGGACTTGTGCAAGAGTCAGGAAGGATTGTGCAACCCCAGCCATGATGCTCACCTTTCTCTCTGCCTAGTCTTTCTTGCAAGGCGCGGGTAGTGGGTGCTCAGTAGAACCAGGGCTTTCTCATCTTTGGAAGGGCAGTGGCAGGAACCCTGGACGAGCCACCTGCCTGTGAGCTGTTCATTGGGTTAGTCGCATGATGTTTTTATAAGACTGTGTGTCGTATAAAATCAGGAGCTCCTGTCTTGATAAATAATAGAATGCCTCCCTGCCTCAGCTCTATCCTCTGTAGGCTCCACCTTTTTCTAATCACCGGCAGGTGAAAGAGGTTTTATTCCTCTAAATAAGTTGAATGGTCTGGGTAATGTGTCACTTGGAAAAGAAGATATTCTCATGCTCAGACAAAAAAGACGAGTGCCAGTTACCTCAGGCTTGCCACCTGCTCTGGGTACCAGAGTTCCAAATGATCCCATTAGCTGGGCCTTCAGAGCTGATAGGTGTAAACTAGTTAACTAATAAAACCCTAAGCTGTGCCAGAGAGTAATTAATAGTGTCTCAAAAGATAATGTAGTTTGCGTGTGGGGGGGGTGAGTCTTTTTTAACTCTGACCTCAACTGAAAGTTATTTTCTCACCTAAATTGAACATTTACTATAAACCTCAGCCTCAAGAGAACGTGGGCCCCAGAGCAGACACAGGCAGAGAGACCTGAGAGCAAAAAAGAAGAGAGGTGGAAAACCAAATCTGACAGAGGCAAGCACATCTTGCAGAGAGAGCATTAAGGGAAAACCACTATTTCAATGTCACTGAAGGTAGCCCGACTTAAAACAGAGCTTGGAGCCACTGCAGTTGCAGGGACTAGACGTCTCCATAATTAGTAGATACACAGCTTGCATCATCCCACACAGAATAACCTGAGCTAAGTAGAGTGATAGGACACTGAAGATCAACAGGACCTGGGTTTTTGAATGAGAACTCTGAACTGAGCAAGAATGGAGATGATTGCACTAGACACAAAACCTAAGTTCATCCATCCTTGTGAGGAAGAACAAAGGGTTCAACATTAGAACTTCAGTAAAAATGACTTAGACTTTTTTCAATTAATCCCTTGTTATCTGGATGAAAAGTGGGGAGAACAATTTTAGCAATTGTTCTGCATCGCTATCTGGACTAGGTGTGCCTCATGGGCTACTGCAGATAATGGCATTATGAATCATTCACACTGTGCAGGATTCTTTAAAATCATTGTGGTTGATCTGCCCAGTGTCACGGAATGCAGGCATGATGAGTCCCACTTGACAGAGAGGTAAACTGGGACTCAAAGAGGAGATATGAGTCACTGTTGCAAACAACAAATACAGAAAAACATGCAGGAAAAAAATGCCCCCATAATCATGTCCCTACTGTTGTTTTAATAACTTCTTCTATATTTGTATTATCAAATTTTCACAGAATTTGAAATTCTTTGTCTAGCATTTTGTGCCCTGCTTTTTCACAATTTCCTCCCATCATTAAATATTCTTTGAGAAAATCATTTATAATGAATCAACTGTTTTCTGTTCTTTAGTTAATTCATTAATTTTTTTTTTTTCGAAAGCAGGATTTATTGGGAGGACAGAAAATCTCCCAGACAGTGGGAGGGGACTTGAAGGGGTTGACCAAGTCATCAAATTTCTTAACTAACCCCCTATGTGAGACAGTTAGGCAGCTTCCAATATTTTTTTCTATTACACTAATGACTGATATAAATATTCTTTAACATAAATCTTGAACATAAATTTGACTATTTCCTAGGATAAAGTATTTTTTTTTTTTTGAGTTGGAGTCTCACTCTGTCGCCCAGACTGGAGTGCAGTGGCCGCTCCCGGCCATCACAGCCTCGACCTGCTGGGCTCCGGCGATCCTTCCACCTCAACCTTCTGAGTAGCCGGAATTACAGGCACATGCTACCATGCCCGACTGATTTTTTTATTTATTGTAGAGATGAGGTCTTGCCAAGGTGCCCAGGTGGGTCTCGAACCCGCAGCCTCAGGCGATCCACTCACCTCAGCCTCCCAAGGCACAGGATTACAGGCTGAGCCACCGAGCCCGGCTAGGATAAAGTCTTGAAACTAAAATTATTGGCTAAAAGTGTATGAACATTTCAAGACTTTATATACAAATTGCAAAGTTACCATCCAGAAGATACTCATTTCCCCAAGTCCTCAGCCGCACAATTAAAAAAAATTTTTTTCTACCAATTAGACGAGGAAAAAAATGTGTAACCTGCATTTCCTCGATAGCTAGCGTGATTACACATCTTTTTGTGTTTGTTGGGCATAAGCTTCTGCTCCACCACAAATGACTTGTCAGGTGCTCCCTGTTTGTCCGTTGTTTTTCTGGGTTTTCTTTTTTTTTTTTGGAGGGATGCTGGTATTTGGACCCATCACCAGGTCTTTTTCAGCACTTAGTGTGATTCTGCTGATGAGAGGATGGGCAGAGTCTTTTCTCCATGAGAGATGGTTGTTCCTCCATGCTTAGCAAATGTCATCCCACCAGGACCTGATGGGGGCCGGAGGAGAATCCACTCCATCTAACCACAATGGCTCTACTGGCATTGTCAGGTTCTTGGTTTAGAAACTCACTGGGAACCCGAGCTGGAACTTCAGGATAGATGACTCTGCAATGTGCACTTTCTCAGGAACTTGACCTTCCTCCTGCCATCACTCGGAGACTGAATCAGGCCAAGTTGCAGAAAGCACAGCTGTGTCTCTCTCCTCCCAGGACCAGGCCTGGAAGCCTAGCACATGAGCAGATATCCCTGCAGATGGTGAGATGCCCTCCAGGTGACCTTGAGACACAGCATGAAGAAGAGGTGGCAGTCTTCGCACTTTTGGAGAGGGAGCAGTTCTTCTGGAAAGGATGCAGCTACACCTGGAGGAATAAACTCAAACCACACAGCCGCCTGCCATGAACTTGATCTTAGCGATTGGCATCCGTTCCTCCTTCCTGCAGTTCCTTAGCATTTGCCTTGCCCTTGTCTTTCTCCACTAGTAAGCAGTTTGCTCTGGCTTCAATGTGAGTGTACTGGGTTTGTGGTTGCTATGAGTGAATGAATGAATGAACAAATGAGACAATTCTTTTCTAGCGCTTCTCATGTTGTTTTGAAGTGATGATTCATGCAGCTGGTTCCTTTATACAACCACAGATTCTGTGAAGACCTTAATGTCTCCCCTTCTATGCTGGGCATGCAGGAGGATAAATGCCTGTCAAAGGCAGGAGTGAACCTAACCATGTTTCCACCACCATATCCTGCCTGAGCTCATCTGTGCAGAATTTATTCCCTTAGGAGCCACATGAGATGCAGCGGGGTCTCAGCTGTTTCCCTGTTGCCTGTGCTGGACAGGACGTTTGCCATTATGTCATAGTATAAGGTGGGGAATGGGCAGCAGGATCAACTCAGTGATAGCTGCCTTGGCAGGACTCTTGGAATAATGAGAGGCCTGTCTCTCCAGTCCAAAGTGCTGAAAACCACCACAATTCCCAGAGAAAGAGAAACCAGCAAGTATGCGCCTTTGTACACCTTTACATACCTATGCAGGTAATGACAAGCTCTGTCAGAGAAAAATGCCCCGTAAATTGGCAGAGCTCGTGGTATTAGGCTCTGATGGCAGCTGGAGAGGGATTTGTACCAGGCAACTACCTCAGACCAAACCCTAGACCCAATCAAAAGTACTCTGTCGGAAGACATAGGCTGCTGTCATGCTTTAATTACGCGCTTTGTCTAGGGAAAACACCCCACAGCCCAAGTGCCCTGGAAAGAATCTCCATGTCACCTGCAGAGCAGAGCAGGGGGCTGAGAATCTCTAGGGCAGAATTCCTATGGTTCATCCCCCTTGCCACCCTGACTCTTGCAACAGAGCAACCTCCAGTCAGCCAGACAGGGAGCTCAGCCTCCTAGCATGCCCCTGCCTTCCTGGACACCCAGAGAGCAGAGAGCACAAGTCTTTTGAATAATTGAACTTCCCATCTGAAAGAGGCTCTGCTCTCTCCTCACACACACATTAGGGCTTGTGAATATTTCAGGATTCCTGGGCTGTCAGGGTCACTTGGCTTGCCCTCTGGATGATATAAAGCCAATGTCAGTGCTCTGGGTGCAAACCTGGACGAACCGCAAAGACAGAAAGTCTACGTGTGTGCCCTCCCTCCTCATTTTCTTTTCTGCTATATTCAATAACCTGTCTGTTTTGCAGCAGTGATTGGACACTTGCTGCTCTGAAGCTCTGTGGGGTGACAGGATGGGGTGCTTGGACTGTCGCCCAGGCCTGCCCACTGCCGAAGGCCAGCAGCTCCCTGCAGTGTGTTGAGCGCTACCAACACGCTGACTCAGGCACCACCCGGGCTTCCCACATAGCCTCCACCAGCCTCGGGAAGTCTTGAGGGACCACTTGCTTTTCAGGCTGTTACTTGGGCAAGGCAAGCTCTGTAAATACCTCACTTCACCGGGTTTGACAACCTCACCTTTTCCCTAACTCCATCCACATCCCCCTCCACACATGCATTGCTTTCTCCAAGAGACAGCCTCCCAGGCAGTGTTGAAAAATTGTTTCCTTTACCTCCCTGTTAAAATGCTGCCCTGAAGGCAACACCTGCCCAGCAGCCAACCACAGCAATGTAATCTTAAGTAGCTGCCACTTGCACCAGGAGCCATCTTCACTCAAACCCACAGTGGCATCTCTATCCCAGCAGAACCACTGCCTGGGGACCCATCTGGCAGTCACCACTGGCTTCCCACTCTGGTTCTTCCACTGTGTCCCCCAGTCATCTGCCTAGGCAGAGAGAGTGCGGCCACTGAAGCTTGAACCTCACAAAAGCCTGTGCTTTGAGAAGCCAGAGGGGCTGCTTCCAAGGCAGGCTTCTTACCCCAGGGACCTGGTCCCCTAGTGTGCTACCCATTCAGCGAGTTCATGGGACCCCACAAGAGGACTCCCAGAAGTTCTCCCCATCAGAGTGTGATGGTTAATTTTGTGTGTCAACTTGCCTGGGCTAGGGGATGCCCAAATAGCTGGTAAAACATTATTTCTGGGTGTGTCAGTGAGGGTGTTTCTGGGAGAGATCAGCAATTGAATCAGCCCACTAAGTAAAGTAGATCCAATCCTTTGAGGTTTCTTTCAATCCATGGAGGGCTCCATCAAACAAAAAGGCAAGAGAAGGGCAAATTTACCCTCTTCTTAGGGCCTCCATCTTCTCCTCTGTGGTACATTGGTGCTCCTGGTTTCCACCTTTCAGACTGCAGGACTTACACCAGCAGCACTTGTGCCTCCATGGGTTCTCAGGCTTTCAGAGTCAGAATGGGACTTAAACAAGTGACCTCACTGGCTCTTAGGACTTTGGCCTCACCTTGAGCCTGCTTTCCTGGTTATCCAGCTCTCAGCTGGCAGATGATGGGACTTCTCAGACTCCGTGATCATCATGTGAGCCAATTCTCATAATTGATCTCCTCATATATTGGTGTGTATGATATTAGTATATCACCTATTGATTCTGTTCCTCTGGAGAACCCCAGTGAATACACTGGCTTCTGTAGTGCTGGTTCTATCAGAGAGAATAATGTAGTCTTTTTATCTTACCTGCCTGCAGTCACCTGTTTAGGGCACTACCTCTCTCATCCACTCTGAAGATACAGACTAAACATTCTCCAGAGGCAAGGTCTGGAGAGAGGTGCTCTGCACAGGATCAAAACACATTCCTTTATTTCTTCCTGCCCCTTAGCTTGTGGGGTGGGACTCAGGTCATAACTCAACAGCTGAACTCATGATGCCTCGTCTCTCAAACCTACTGAATAATAAGGTGGGTATGCATGTGAACCTCTTAAAGACACCTACTCCACCCCAATATGTAACTTGGTCCTGGAGATTTTTCTTTACCAGCCATAGCCACCCCCACCTCCTTTACCTTGAGGGAACACATACCAGATACCACTAGGACATGTTTTCCCACCCTCAATACCCTCAGTTCTACTCTTGAGCCACAGTGTTACCTGATAGCAGGGAATGACCTGTCCCAGGGATTTTTCATTTCCATTGGCTCTTAAACACAGAAAAATCTCCAAGACTCAGAGGGATTTAGCTCTAATGGCAAAATTATAGGTATCCTAGTAGATATTTAGGACTAGAAAACTTATAAAGCAATTCCTTAAATCTTATCATATGGACATCTGCCCATCTGAAAACCCCTCAAGCTGACTCTGATGGACCAGTTTGGTCCTCTTAAGGGTGCTTATGATCTTGACTGTCTTGCTGCTCCTCCTGGCTAAAGTAGTAGCCTTAAGGATCAGGCTAGACCCAGACCATCAGGCAATCATACCCATTTATCTGCCACCTTCCTCCCCACTTTGGAAGCTTTAGCAAAACATGTTTCAATTCCCACTTTAAAACAAAATCATTAACCTCTAAATAATTAATCTTGTGTCAATAGGCGGGCATGCCATCTGCACACACACCTATAGTGGTCAATCTGCCCAGTGAAGGGAGGTACACACTCTTCCTACAGGGCTTCCTTGGAGCTTCAGACACTGAAGTTTATGGATTGGTGGGGTGTTTGTGTTTGGAAGTGAAGGGGGGAAATTCCTGTTGGGTGGGAGGGAGCCTCTCAGGGCTGCTCCTAGGTAGTAAGCGTTCCTAATAGTTGAGATCACAATCCATCCCCACCATGAAACACTAATGTAATAAACTAACCTCCATCCCCTTTTCTCAAAACAATTATTTAAAAAAATATTTTAACTTTGCATACTGTTTTACAGATGAGTATATTTGAAATCACTGCCATTATGAATAGCAGGAGTTAATATTCTGGTATAGCCAGAATGCTGCAGAGCTTGCCGGGACCCCAAGCACCAAAGACACCCATACACTGATGAGCCACCTACAGGCCCTGCCTTCCATTAATGGTGTATGCTACCTTCCTTTCTGCATCCTTTCATCGCTCAGCGTGTAACACTGAACTGACTGAGCATAAAGCATCCAGAGGCTCTTCTGCTGGGCACATGGAGCACTAATCCCAAGAGATGCAACCCAGAATAGAATTCTGTGGTCAGTGAAATTAAATGGGAAGTGCTGCATAGTTCATCCCTTTGTAAGGAGCCACAGTATTTGTTTATTTATGTATTTATTTATTTAGCTAACGAAGTCTCTTAGACAACCTTCAGCAAAGACATCTGTTTACCTCCCAAACTTTCCAACCTTTCCCCATCACAAATTTCTTATTAATATCCTGCAGACTTGTACTCCACAAAACACACTTGGAAAAAGCGTAGACACTACAGGATGGTGTCTACAACAGTAGTTCTTCTGCAAATGTAGCAGTGAACTTTGCATGACTGTGTCAAGGATGTTTAATTAAAGCCAAGGGCATGATTTTTAAAATGCAATCCAAGGAAGGTAATTATGTAAGGAAATAAACTAATATGGTTCAAGAAATTGGCCTTCTGGTGGTCTGCTGAGATCATAGGTCTCAGAGAGCCTACAGGGGTTAATGGGATATGAGAGCTTGGATAGTCAACCCTAAATGGTGCTTCTCTCAGCACATTGTATGGGTACTAAATAGGCAACAACTCTAGGTTAGACTCTCAGAGGAAAAACAGGAGAACCACTATCTTATGCTGATAATTAGGGATTGGGTCCATGTTTTGGAAACCAAAAAAAAATGGTGACGATGTCACATGAGTAGTATGATCCATCTTTCTACCTGAATGGTGGTTTCTACCCTCATCAAGGACATGCAGCATGAAGTGTCTCACCTAAGGTCACACCAAGAGTTGGCAAAAGGCAGAAGCTATGCCCAGTCCTCCTGACTCTCCATTGTGATCCCATCCAATGACCACTCACTCTATAGATCACCCAAAGATCTCAGCCTATCTTTACTATTTTGAACTAAACTGTAGGATGGCTATGTTTATATGTCTAGAATTTTTATTGTTTTATTTTTATTAAATTGATGAAAGTCTGAGACTATGAATAATGGGGAACCAGAGAGAAAACAGGGAAAATGTAGGTGAGGTACGCATTCCTACACTCTTGCTGTATTTGCTGGAAACTAATTTTACAGTACTCTAACCATAAAAATGGTGACGATTATAATGACAGTGGTGGCTAGGTGTTTATTGAGCCCCTACTCTGTACTATGTATTGTGCCTGCCTTCAGCACACCTTCAAGATGCCCTTGCTGGTTCCTTCTCACTTTCATAATGTCTGAACATTGAAATATTCCACAGACCTCTTTTCTTCTCTATCCTCAATCACTGCCTGATGATCTCATGTAGTCTCAGGATTTTAAAAATTACCAACAGTCTGATGATTCCCAACTTCATGTTCCAACCCCAACATCTCCCCTGGGCCCCAGACTCTCACATCCAACTCCTACTCTACACCTCCTCTTGGATGTCTAATAGGCACCTGCAACTTAACATGCTTCAAGCCAGACTCTTGATTTCAGCTTCCACCACAATGAAACATTCTCCTTCCAACAAATTCTCCATTTAACCCGGTGTTTAAGACAAAGCCTTGAAGTCATTCTCTGTGTTTCACTCTTCACATACCCCACATCCAGCAAGACTGTGGGTTCTATGTGCCAAATATATTCAGATTCTGGCGATTTCCTACTTCACCCACCACTTCCACAGTTCAAGCTGTCCTCATCTCTCACCTGAAGATGCAGCAGCCTCCCAGCTGGTCTTCCTGCTTCCTGAGTAATAGGCTTAAAATAGGCTTACTTTCCACCCAGCAGTCAGAGAATGCTTCTAAGATGTATATCAGGCCATGTCATTCCTTCAGTCAAAGGCTCTGATGGTGTTCCACCTCACTCGAAGTAATTCTGCAAGGCCCACACGATCTGACCTCCCCCTACACACACATTCACACACACACATACATATACACAAAATACACACATACACACATACATGCATACATATATACATACACACATGCATGCATACACACATATATGCATCCACAAATACACACATACATACATACATACACATACCCTCTCTCTCTCTCTGCCCTCACTCCCACTCACTTCCAATCCCCTCTACTGCAGACACATGAAGTGCCTTGGTCTGTTCTGGCTACTGTAACAGAATACCATAGACAGATGGCTCATAAATAGTAGAAATTTATTTCTCACAGTTCTGGAGACTGGACAGTCCAAGATCAAGGCTGATTCATAGATGGCTGGATTTTTGCTGTAAACTCCCCTGACAGAAAGGGCACAAGAGCTTTCTGGGACGTCTTTTATAAAGGCACTTATCTCATTCCTAATCACCTCTTAAAGGACCCCATCCTAATACCACCACCTTGGGAATTAAAATTTCCACATATGCACATGGAAGGGAGAAACATCCTGCCATTACCTGGAGCATCTTTGTGCCCCTTAGGTGTGTCTAGTTCTCATCCTTCTGGCACCTTGAACTTGTCTTGTCTGCCCAAACATCCACATGGTGCCTCATTTTCTTCCAATTTCTGTTCAAGTATCACTAATCAAAGATGACCTCCTTGACCACCCTTTAAGAAACAAAATCACCCCAACACCCATGTCACTTGTTGTCCACCCTGCTTTATTTTTCTTCATGGAATTATCACTTGACACATTATAGATTCATTTGTTGGGTTTTTTCACACTCCCACATTAGAATAGAGACAGCCTACGAGGAGAAACTTTGTGTTTTGTTTACTGCTTACATCTAGCATGTAGAATACACATTAGTATGGATTTAAATGTATTCATATTATTCATTATATAAATTATCACAGGTATCATGATCCAACTTTACAGATAAAGAAACTGACATTCTTAGAAGTTAATAATTTACTTTGCACCAGGAGGCCAGCTTTGGAGACTCCGTTTCTCAGACTCCACAGCCATGGTGGTTCCCTGCATCCTTTTCCTTGGTTCTAACCCCCCATGAGGGTACTACAGGCACCACATTCACAAAAATAAGGCATTCCTCCCTCCAGACTCCCTTCTGCACCTTTGGGAGACAGCTACCTAGGCTGCTATGGAGAAGCAGGGGACAGGCCAAGGAGAGACACCGGCTGTGTACGGTATCGGTAGCTGGTATGGACTCCAGAACAGTCTCAGAGGAAAAGTGAGGCCACAGGAGCCTGGGCTGCCCACAGTCACTGCGGTGTCTCCTTCAGGCCTGTTTTTCACACATACTGTTCAGGGCTCTTGTATTAATTATGAGACACAGAAAAGAGCAGGAAATCTATCTCCCAGTTGCATCTCAGCTGTATTCTTCATGACCTCTTCCAGCTCAGCAGTGTGATCCCTGCTTTGCCATACTGCAGTCCACTGTAAGCAAAAGATACCCCACGTCCTTTGTGAGACCCCGGTGCCTGCCGCGTGCCTGCAACACACAGGGGGGACCCAGTGGAATTTCCCTGATTGAGGTCTGCATCAAGACCACCCCAACAGTGGCCCCCTTTCCCCACCTGGTCGGGGTCTGGGAGTAGCAAGTGTAGCAAGGAGACCCCTTAGGAGCTCAGCAGAGTCTGGTGCTGTCCTCCTCAGGGATCATGGATGTCCCAAGTCTCTCCCAAGAGCTGCAGCCACCACATTCTGCACACCCAGAGCAGGTCGCAGCTGCCTGGAGAACTCGAGCTGCTTCTCTTGTTTCTGCCTCCCAGGCTCTGCCTTGAGGCCATGGGAGGGAATTTCATCAGAAGAATATCAATCTGTTGATAGGGATGCCATCAGCCTTTCTGAGCAGAATATCAAAGCCACGAGCTTCTCTCCATCCACATGGTGCACACCCTGACTTCCGCCTCTGGGACTCTCCTGTCCATGGCTCTGTTGACCAGAGTTTCCAGGTTTTAGGGCCCCCATTCAGTGAGAGGGAAGTGTGTCAAGGGAAAAGGGGCAAACAGCAGCTGATGCCCCCTCCCCAGATCAGCAGCAGTTGCTGCTTGTGAGGCTTCATTCGGGCTCCTACTCTTACCACGTCACACCCCAGGAAATATGCCTAGGCGTCCTGTTCTCTTCATGTCATGCACAGATCAGAGTGCCTGAGGATGCTGGCAGCCTGGCCCTGCCACCACTGTAGCCGCTGTAGCTAAGGATGCTATCACAGTATATCTTCTGATGTCTCCCCTTTCCTCAACTGGTACTGTAAGCCCATGAGTCCCAGATGATTCCCCAGGATATTAAAAAGTGTTCTGTGAGGTCGGGCTCGGTGGCCAGCACTTTGGGAATGCCTGAGCCCGTGCGTACGAGGCCCACCCGGGCAACTTGGTGAGACCTCATCTCTACGATAAAAATCAAAAATTAACCAGGTGTGGTAGTGCGCACCTATAGTTCCGGTTACTTGGAAGGCTGAAGCAGAAGGATTGCAGGAGCCCAGCAGGTCAAGGCTGTGGTGGCCGGAAGCGTGCCACTGCACTCCAGTCTGGGTGAAAGAGTGAGACTCCAACTCAAAAAAAAAATCATTCTGTGTAGAGAGAGATTTGAAGGGTAAGCAGCAAGTGTAATCACAAGTAGTTTCAGTAAAGAACAGGTTTCTTTACCGCATGACTTAGAGTCTTTAATACAGATGTTTAGATTGTGACCCCCCAAGGAGAAGGTAGAATAGTAATGTCCACCTAACTTATTGTTCAAGAGAATGCATGTTTCAAGGCACTCATCGACTAGGGCTTCTGAGACCTACTTTGTGAGGTGTCACTGTAGGCATCTGGTGGTCACCAATAGCATAAAAGTTGGCAGAAGGAATGGGGAGGAATTGTGAAAAGTGCTATCCTACAGATAGAACAGAGAATTCTACTTTCAGAGAAGCACACCTGGCCTTTACAGGCCCCCTGCCAACACTTCTCTGCCCTGGAAGGAACTGCTGTGTGCATGTATGAGCATGTGTTCCTGTGTGTGCATCTCTGTGTATGTATGTGTATCTCTGTATGTGCCATTGTAGACAGGAAGAACAGGGGAGAGAGGAAGGTTGAAGACCACTTGTGAAGGTGTGTGAGGAGTATATCTATAGAGAACAGGACACAGCAAGAAAGGAGTGAGAGGAGCAGGAGAAACAGCCGAGAGGGAAGCCCCCTTCCAAGGGGTACCTGAAAACATCCTTCACTGTCACCTCACATCTCAGTCCTTTCTGAGGATGGGGAAAGGGGAAATCAGAGGATAGCAGGAGAGAGTGATTGAGGGTTTCTTCCAAAGTTTAGCTATTTTTTTCCTCAATCTGTATAATGTGTAAAAGGAACAAAAGCATCTCTAGACTTTCCTGTTCATTTCAGCCAGCATTCATTTCGTGTCTTGTGTGGGTCCAGCCCGAGTCAGGGCTGTGAGGGAATGAAAGAGTAGACCCAGGTGCTGCTTTCAAAGAGCTGGCAACACTGTTGGAATGACAACCACACATGCGAGAACAGTTAGAGGACAAGAGAAGACTTAATCAAGAACAAATAGGAAGGGTGCCAACAGCCAGTGGAGGGGACAGCGGTGTGTACTGAGGCAGGAGAAAGGGCATCTTGGAGAATGACCCTGAGGGAGCATGGTCAGAGAGGCACCATGGGGGCCTCCATCTGTCCAAAGCAATGTCTGAGAGTTCAACACACCTATCTAGAAGCAGCAGAGCATAGTGGAAACAGGAATGTAACTGGGAGTATCAGGTGAATAGTCTTGGGCCTCAGGAGGAAGCTGGAAGAACGGGGATGACTCAGACCGCATCCCCTACAGGGCATACTTGGCAACACATGGTGATGGTCAGAAGGTTGCCCATGTGAGCTTCATCACTTTCCAGTCTGGCAAACAGAAATGTTATGGGATGAATTGGGTTCTTCTTCACACCCAACAAAATTTATATGTGAGGTCCTGACCCCCGTGTCTTTGAGTGTAGTTCTATTTAGAGATAAGGTCTCAACAGAGGTACTGAAGTTAAAATGAGGTCATAAAATGAGGACCCTAATCCAAATAGGATGTTTCCCTTATGAAGATGAGGTCAGGATACAGACACGCAGAGGGTGGGGACACAGGGAGGAGATGGCTCTCTGCCAGCCAGAGAGAAAGGCTCCAGAAGAACCAAACCTGCAACACCTTGACCTCAAATTCCAGCCTCCAGAACTGTATGCAGCTGTCTGTTGTTTAAACCTCCAGTCTGTGGAGAGGATTGGCAATTTAGCAGCGGGGGTAGGAGTAAGGGATATAGACAACAAAAAGAAAAGGCAGTGTGGGTGCTGCAAGTACACTTGAGCTAAATATTTAACACTTCTAGGCCACAGTTTATGCATTTGCAAAATGTGGGGGAAAATTCTTACTGCACATGACCATCATAAAGATGAAATAAACAAAATAATCTATGAGAAGCTCTCAGTATGGCCAGCAGCTCTGCTCAGGAGGTTAGCTCATGCCACTGTCCCTGGTCCTAGAGGGAAGGGTGGTGGCCGCAGACAGACAGACCGCAGTCTTCTCTAAAACAAGGAAGAATACAGACAGCATGTTCGCCAGAATGCCACATTTCTCAGACTATGACTTAGCATGAATTAAACCATCCCTGTCTTGGGAAAGAATTGGTTCTGAAACCAGCAGGAGAGGGTGAGGTGGTCTCAGCCATGAGAAGTTCAGAGAAGCAGGGTCAGAGAGCTCAGTTTGTTATTGGAATGACAGGACTGCTAAGAAAAAGAGTAGAGAAAGGGAAGGAGGCAGAGGCTAGCATGGCAACACCTGGGACATGAAGGAAAAAGAACACAGGAAGTTAAAAGGAGCTTTCAGGAAAAGAAAGACATGGAAAGACATTATGTACCCGACAAGAAGAGAGAGTTTCAGTAGGAGCAGGAGTTTTATTTTATTTTACTTATCCATTGATTTTTTTTAGTCAGAGTCTTACTCTGTTGCCCAGGCTGGAGTAAACTAGCACAATCATGACCTGCCGGGCTCAGGCGATCCTTCCACCTCAGTCTTCCAAGTATCTGGGACTAGAGGTGAGTGCCACCATGCTCAGCTAATTTTTTTTTTTTTGAGTTAGAGTCTCACTCTTTCGCCCAGACTGGAATGCAGTGACCGCTCCCGGCCACTGCAGCCTCGACCTGCTGGGCTCCGGTGATCCTTCCACTTCAGCCTTCCAAGTTGCTGGAACTACAGGCACGCACTACCATACCCAGCTAATTTTTTGATTTATCGTAGAGATGAGGTCTCGCCAAGTTGCCCAGGCAGGTCTCGAACCTGCGGGCTCAGGAAATCCACTCACCTCAGCCTCACAAGGAGCGGGATTACAGGCTGAGCCACCGAGCCCAGCTCTAAAGTTTTTATTTATTGTAGAGATGGAATCTTACCATGTTGCCCAGGCTAGCCTTGAACTCCTGAGTTGAGGCAATCCTCTTGCCTCAGCCTCCCAAAGCACTGGGATTACAGGTGTGAGCCATCACATCTGGCCAAGAGAAGAAGATTTAAATCCTGCAGAAACAACAGAGAAAATGACAACCGAAGCAAGAGAGGCTATGGGGGCTGCAGTCAAGAGCCACTGGGACCCACTGAGGAGGCAGTTTCTGGGGAGCAGGGAGACAGGAGAAGTCTGTGTGGGTTTGGGACATCCACAGCCACTGCATTAATAGAGACTGGAAGAACTGACCTCATTCTCAAGAAAGGTGCTTAGATGTTGCTGAACAAAAGCAAACTTACTTCAGGGAGACACGATTTTATGTGGATGGAAAGGAGAAAAGCCAATATCTTGAGGAAGTGAACCAAAAGAGAAAAATTATGATAGCCCAGGCAAAGTCCCACAGTAGAGAAGAAGGGATGGAATCCAAGACTCACCAAGGGAAAGAGCCCTTCATTCTCTGCACAAGGAAAGTAGAATAAACATAGTGGGAGAGGAAGGAAGACTTTAGGAGGATGGTAAGGAACCAGAAGCTGCCTGTGACTTCTAGATTTGATCAGACAGGCAGGGTCATTTTCCCCAGAGGGCTGGGGTGAGGCAAGGTGGCTGAGATGGAGGAGAATGAGAAGTTCTATCAAGGCTGCTGTGGGAAGGGCAAAAAGGACATGAGAAATGAAGTCCATGTCTGACATAATGCAGGTTCCCCCAGTAGCAGATCCTGAAACCATAAGTTAGATGCAAATAGAGCATTTAGAAGGTGATTCCTGAAAGTGAGGTGAGGGAATGGAGAACAGAGATAGGGCAGGAAAGTCAATCAGGGCACATTAGCGGGTGAGCTACTGCTCTAGGAACTGGGCACCTTCAAGAGATGGGGTAAAACACACCTCAAAATTGTCTCACTAAGGGACTAGGAAGCCAGGGTACTTATCCACCACTGACTCTGGCAGTGTTAAATTCCTTGCACTTAGAGTCTCCCTAGTACTCCCATGGCCAGAGGAATTCCTGAGGCAGATACCTGGAGTCTGAGGTAAGAAACTGTGGGAGTCAGACTTCTAAGGTGGCCCTCAAGAGTCCCACCTCCTTGTGTGCACATCCTGTATAGCCCATCTCCTTGAGTATAACCTGGACAGAGAATGTGATGGGATATCACTCCTGTGACTATGTTACAATATGTGTCAGAAGAGATTTTGCAGATGTAATTAAGGTCCCTAATCAGAATCAGCAGTCTCTTGATTGCTGTCTCATCTCATGAAAGAGACAAGAATCTCCAGGAGACTTGATATGGAACTGGCCATGGCAAGGTTCTGTGGGCAATCTCTGGAAGCCAAGAGTAATCTCAGCAAACAACCAGCAAGAAAATGGAGACCTCAGTCTTAAAACAAGAAACTGGATTCTCCAACTGTCAGGAAATCTGGAAGAGGATCCTAGGCCTCAAATGATGCCACAGTCCCACCCAGCTATATAACATCATAGGCCATATCCAGACTCCTGACAGACCCTCAGAAACTATGAGAGAGTAAATGTGTGTTACTTTAAGCTGCTTCATGTGTGGTGATTCAGTGTGTATCAACGGACACTAATACAGAAGCTACGAGCATTCACCAAGCTGCTCAAGACAGGTGAAGGGGAGAGGATGGAGGACCACAGCTTCCTTCCCCATCCCAAGGCCACCTTTAGACCTAGAGGTTCAAATCCAAATTTGATCACAGAGAGAGGCAGAAGCGTCCCCTCTCTGCAAGCCCTGCAGGGCTCAGCCTGCCCTGTTGTGAGATGCCAACACTGTGTGTGGGGTTCCTGGGCAGCATGGTCTGAGACCGGATTAGGCACTGCCACTGGAGCTGGAACCCTGCCAACCTGTTGATGGAAGTGTTCTGGGGTTGTGTGGTTTCCACCTTCCAGGTGTCACTCTCTCTCACCTGAGTTCTCCTATAACTCTTTGGGGCCTCAGGCGACATGATGAAGAGACTGAGCCAATTCTCTTTGCTGTGTCTTTCTTCTAGACAGTAGATACTCTCCCACAACAATGGCTGTCTGGCCCTCACCTTTCCTGTTCCTCCACAAAGTGGAAATTAAAGCAGTCAGAGGCAATTTTTATAACCAGACCAAGTAAAGGTACTTGAAATTCAATACAACTCCACATTTAGATGTCTGGGATCCCTGCAAGGCTAGACTCTATTCTTAATCATTTTAAAGTGTAGTGCTGAGCGCATTGTCATAGGCTTTTCTCACTTAATTAAGGATCTTGCTTTTAATGCAAAAGTTCTGGGGAAGATTGACGTTCAGAAGGTTAGCCGGAAGCATTATTCTGTTTTAGGCTGTGTCTTAAACTAGGCTTACCGAAGTCCAGGGTCAGTCTGGGTCTCAGTTTTACAGGTTAATAAATTAAATTGTACTGATTCATCTATGGATGAACACATTTGGGAAAGAATGCATAATCATCAAATTCAAAGTGATTGACCCATGAGTAATCCTTGCATGCCCACTCAGGTCACTGCCCAAGTTTCGTTTTTGGTGGGTAGGTTTGCTCCCCCAAATAAAATTAAGTTTCTTGCTCAGCAAATACCCTCTGAGTCTTTACTTATGCACAAGGCACCATGCCAGGTGCTGTGGTGGGTTCAGTGATAAACTGTACTTGGGTCAGGCCCTCGAGAAGCTTCCCCACACATACATACAACAGAGATGAGAACATATTATAAGAAAGATGCAGAAAACTTGCTGAGGGAGCTCAGAGGAGGAAGTGAGCCTTTTAGCAGGGAGTGGGGGAGTAGGGAGAGAATTAGAACCTCCTTTGGTTCTTGGCAGCATCCCAGCTGTATCTTGAAGGAAGCATGAAGGTTGGCACCTGACAGGGTACAAGGCAGCCATTCCAAGGAGAGCAGGTGAGCAAAGACACAGAGCATGGGGAATGAATAAGTCATGTGATGCCGTGGAAGGAAGAGATGCTGGAAAGACACAGAGGTACCAGATTGTGTCTCACAGTCACCGAACAAGTGGAGCACAGAACTCTTCAGGGATGTGTCAACCGAGCAAGGAATGCTTGATGAAGCTGCATCTTCCAGGTTATGGAGCCTTCTGTCTACATAATCTGTTCTGACCATTTGGAATGGCATCTTCCACATATTGTTGGGACACCCTGACAAGCTGTATCCTCCCCTGCTTGGGTTCCTTATTCTTTATCACTTGGTGATAGATGTCTCGAAGCTCACTAAACTGCAGCTTATCTTGCTTTAGTCACTCCGTGAGCCAATGTCTTTCTGGCCGCATTCTGTAGAGTACCCTTGGGACCATGGTGGGAACAGAGGGACCCTCTGGCCTTATCAGCAACATAGACACAAATAACCCCTCAGGGTAGGTTTCTTTCTCAGATGACTGATGGCCACCACCATTGGCAGGATTTAATTTACTTCCATGGCAGAGGGTATCATTTCCTGACACTGCCCCCAACCTCAAGGCACAGCCCACCTGAGCTCCCACACTCCCTGTTGACTATAGTGGAGCTGGGTGGAGATAGGCTTTGGGTGAACAGAACATGGCAGTTTGGCTTATGGGGTTAGTTCTGGGAGGTCCTGCATGTCCCTTCATAGAAATGGCAGAGATCACTTCCACGTCACTGATAATTCAGAATTCTAGAAAGGGCCTAGACCTCATGTTTGCTGATATAGGTCATGGTTAGGAAAGTACTAAAGTCAAACAGAACAACCTTCAAATCCCAACTCTACCACTTACCAGCTGTGTCCCCTTTGCATGTAACTTATTCCAAGCCTCCGTCTCCTCTCATTTCAGGTGTGGATAAAGATCATGCTTAACTCCCAGGACTGCTGCAGAGACTGACAGATAAAGTCTTGACAGCAGCTAGTGCACGCCTGACCACTGGTGAAGCTAGATCAGTGTCAGCCTTTGTGACATTGGATCTTAAAAGACAGGGCATGCTTGGACAATATCAGAACCTTCCTTCCAAGGATTACTTATGGGTCAGTCCCTTTGAATTTGATGATTATGCATTATTTCCCAAATATGTGTTCATCCTTAGATGAACCAGTACAACTTAACTGTATGTGAAACCAAGACCCAGACTGACCCTGGACTTTGGTAAGCCCAGCTTAAGGCACAGCTTAAAAAAGAATAATGTTTCCGGCTAACATTCTAGCTACAGTCTAGATCCTTGGCAGGCAGGGAGGCCTGCCTCAGTCACCAGCAAGTTGACCCATTTTTTTCTGAGGTGACTGAAATGTTTCCTTCCTGTCCCTGCCACCTCCTGGCATCTGACTGTGCTGTGTGATTAGGTAGTGCCCACCGGAGTCAGTGAGCCCAAAGGAACTCTCCAATGCTGCACATGGATTTCCAGTTGGTAACTTCTGTACCAGTGACCTGCCCTGAGGCCAGTGAAATCCAGGCCACCCGAGGCACAAACAGTCACGATACTCAGTTCTACTGTGGTAATGATGAAAGGCATGACATCAACTCAGGTTTCTAAACTTGCAGAGACAGAGGGACAAGCGACATGTTGAAGAAGGTGCCTAACAGCTTGTGTGCACCTATTGCTACATTTTTAGAAATTCTGCCAACCACTGGACATCTTGTGGGTAGCGTGAAGCTGGACATGGAGGAATTATTGACATCACAGAAATCAGCAAACTTTGCAAATTAAGGTCCCCTACCTACCCTCTCCCACCCTCAAGAGCTGTTTGTTAAACATTTAGCAGCACACCACTGGGCAGGACCTTTCCCAAGTCCCTTTCTTGCCTCAAAGGACAGGAAAGTTAAAATCTGTTGATTTTTAACTATCATCTTCACATTACATACCCCACCTCCAGACAGCCCAGCTCAACCTCAAACAATCCAGAAATAAACTGCCAGAGACAGGCCGATGGGGAATGTCTTGAGATGCAGAGAGTGTCCTTGAGAGCTAACGCTGAGGCCCTCAGTCTTGTCCCTTTGCTCCCCATGCCCTCTTCAGAATGGAGCTAGTCAGCAGGTGTCCAGGCACAGGAGTCCTTCATGCCTGTCAGTGGGGAAAGACCTCCACGCAGTTCTCTGAGTGCAGTGGGATCAGGGAGAAAAAGAGAACTGCTCAGAGCAAATCTCCAGGGAACCCCATAGGGTCCCAGGACTTTTTGACATCACCCTAAAGCACAGAACAAAAGTCCCTATAGGGAGGGCTCATGAGATGGAGCTTGTGAAACTAGTAGAAGGAAATGGAAAGCTATTCGATGTCTGCCAGCACAGAACCTGTGTTTATCCAGCAGGATCTGAAGGAGAAGCAGAGCAAGGCTGGTACTGAGGGGGGTGCTCTCCATCCCTACCAAGGGACAGCTTTAACCTGCTAGTCAGGGGCTTTCTGGAGCAGCGGTGGCCCTAACCCCTGAGAGTGGCACCACCCAGCCACTGGAAGCAGTCACCTCTGCCTTTTTTCTGTGTCCCCAAGAAATAATGTTTCCTTCTGTTGCAGCAGGGAAAGCATCTCCCTGGACACCATCCTTACATTTATCTGGTGCACTCACTCCTTCAATATTTATGACCCACATCAATTTTTCATCCATCCCATCAGGCCACTTCTTAGCAAGTTTGGAAACCGTGTCCTTTGTGTTCTCCTTCTCATCCAATGAACACTAGAGTGGGGCTCCAGGTGTGTCATGTACCAAGTGAGTTCTGCCTCTACCTGCTCAGCATTCAGGGCCGGCCACACTACCTGCTCGGTTCTAATCCACTGATACTCTCACTATGCCTTTAGTATCCAGCCAGATCCCAGCGGCTTCTCTTCACCTGGGCCTCCTGCTAACTGTGTTCCCTCCCTGCTGGTGTTGTTTCTGCCACCCAGAGGACACTTTCCTTCCTTTGGTACATCTAGAATGGCCTCTTTCTTCAAATGCAGACCAGATTCCACATCCTGCAGGCTGCCATGTTTCTCCTAACCCCCACATCTTCTCCATTCTCCTCTCTCTTCCACTTTAGCCAATAACTCGTTACTTTGTTCTCAGCTGTTCTTTCATGTTATCCCCAGCTGAACTTCAAGTTTCCTAAGGACAGAATCTGAGTCTTAATATTGTACTTCTGGGTTCCCCTCAGTGCTCCTCATAACACTGGTATGCAGCAGGTGCTTAATAAATAACATGCTTAGTTGAAATCATTAGGTAATTTTTTCTATAATATTGGGTCTTTTTCTTACTGGGTCTACCCTTAGACATCATGATGCTGATACTTGGGAGACATTCTTATCCCTGAGAAATAATTAATACATTAATGGTCTCATAACCATAACAATTGCTCTGAGTTAGTGAACACTTATTCTGTGCTCAAAGCAGCAAACCATTTTCCAAGCATTATCTTATTTCCTTCCAAGGTGAGAACTATTATAATCTCCATAAGGAAACAGATACAAGAGGATGTGACTTCTCCAAGGTCACATAAAGTGAACATTCCAATGCAGTTGTCTAGTCCAGAGCTCAAGGTCTTCGATATCGCCTCATCCCTGCTGTCACTGGCATCATTGTGTGCACTCTGTAGCAGGATGGTCTGAAGTGTGGTGAACAGCAGTAGCCACCAACTGCCTGTGCAGATCAGTGCAGCAAAAAGGAGAATCTCCAGTTACAAGGGTGAAATGAGCATAAGCTTTTCTATCTCCCCCCTCCTGAAGCAGTAATGTAATAGAAAGATAATTAAAAAGGAGTAAATGCATGAGGACAATGAGAAGAAAATAATCTACAGCAGAGGACAGGACACAACAAAACTCCAGAAGTCAAATGGTGGGTAAAAAGGGTTCCACCCCATGCAGGATGGGGAGGTTGAGCAACTGATCCATTTACCTGAAGAACCATGGGAGTCATAGAATGAGTTCTGGAGAAGGAGGAGCAAGGCAAGAGACTAAAAATAGGATTATCTGACAGCTTTAGAAACAGAATAGTCAGGTTCCTACATCCCCTTTCCTTGCCCTGCATAGCCAAGAATCTGCCCCTCCTCATCCCTGCAGGATGGACTTCAGAAAAGGGAGCCTGAGGCCCACTGGCAGGCATGGGTGAGCTGCCAGGCTGAGGGAATGGGACTGGGTGATGTTTATCTACAGAACAAAGATGGCCTCACCCCCTCTCACTCCCACCATTCCCTTCCAGTCCTAGTCCCCAAAAGCCAGTGGCCAGATAAATATCTCAAGGAAGGGGGTGGGAAATATTCCTCCTGCCCCAAGAAACAGAATCCTACATTAACAAGCAATCCAGAGCAAATGCCTAGATATATTTTAGGGTCTCTCAGGGTAAAGGTCAGCTTTCAGCCCCACCACCCAGTCGTCAAGCCTGGGAGTCAGTGCCTTGCTGTAATCAGAAAGCATCACATCAACCTTTGGGTAAAAGGACCCAACAAAACATTCCAAAGTGTCAACAGACAGCAAAGTCTCAGTAGATTTGTAAGGAAAGAATCTAACATGAAGACCAAAGCATCAACAGCAACAACAGAAAGATATGTTTTACAAATTACGTAATAGACACAATATGAAGAACAGAAGAAAAGTTCCAAAGACTATCAGAGCTTTAGAGAAATACAAAAATAAATTATCCCCATGACATGAGAACAGGATGTACTAATACCAAAATGGGAGTAATTAGAGAGAATAAGAAATCTTATTAAAAAATAAGATAATAAACTTATGAGCGTTACATTTGTTTAATCAATAGAAGTATCAATAAAATCAAGGAAATATCCCAGGGAGTACCTTTAAAAAGAAGGAGGAAGAAGAAAAGGAGGAGAAGGAGAGGAAGAAACAAACAAGATAAGTAAATAGGAAAATTCAATAAGCAATTCAGGCAGACCAACACTTAACTAATAGAAATTCCATAAAGGAAGAAGAGAACAAAATGAATAGGAAGATATTAACAAAGAAATAATATAGGAAAATTCCAATCTGGGTAGATTAAAAGGGTCCATTTAGTAACCAACACAATGAATTAAAAAAAGGCTCATAGCAAGAAATTCTAACCATGAAATTTGACAACGTGAGGATAAAAATGGTAACCAAAAGAAAGAAGGCAAGAGAAGAAGGAAGCAGGGAGGAAAGGAGAGAAGGAGGAAGAAAAGGAGGGAGGGAGAGGAGAGAGGAAGAAAGGAAGGGAGGAAAGGAGAGAGGAAGGGAGGGAAGAAATTTGCATGCAATGGACAGGGAATCTGGTTAACACTGGATTTCTCAAGAACATCACCAGATGTTAGAAGGCAGTGAAAAGATGCCTTCGAATTTCTGGGGGCGGAGGGGGAGAAACTTTTAATCTAGAATGAAGCACTAAGCCTACCATCAACCAAGCTTGAGGATAGAGCAAGACATTTTCAGACATGGAAGGATACAAGTGTTCTATCTCTCATACACTATGTCTTAGGGGCTACCAGAAGATGTACGTATTTCAGCAATACATATATACACACAAATAAGGTGACAGAGAGTGGAACGAAGCCAAGAAAAAAGGAAGACTAGATCCAGGAAACCAGTGATACGTCAGAGAAACAGAGAAGACAGGTACCAAGAGGACGCCATGTGCCCTGCCTAGAGAAGGGCCCAGAAAAACAGAATGCTTCCGAAGGAAGATACACAAGAAAAAAATGTAGAACTAGTTTAAAACAAACAACCTGGTAGTGCTACATCTCTGATCAAATCCTAATCAATATGAAACTAAGCAAATGAAAAGAATTTCTAACTCTAGGAAAAGCAAAATGAAAGTATGTACACGAGTAAAAACAACCATGTACAATGGATGGCTTAGCTGACAATATTTGCAAAAGCCTGGTCATGTAGCAACCCACTGCTGATTTATCCACAACTCATGCTATCAGTACACTGAGAAGTTCGAAGGAGAAGCAAATGCATACAGGAGAGAGAAAGCAGAATGAGGAATCCTCATCCAAGTTTATTCCCATCTCTGGGCCTTTGCACTAGCAGGTGCCTCTGTCCAGGACTCCTTTTCCCAGACAAGATATGGCCCATTGGCTTATCTCATTCAGGTCTCTGCTTAAACATCCCTTCTTTTTTTTTTTTTTTTTGTTGGAGTCTCACTCTGTCGCCCAGACTGGAGTGCAGTGGCACACTCCCGGCCACTGCAGCCTCAACCTGCTGGGCTCAGGTGATCCTCCCATCTCAGTCTTCCAAGTAGCTGGAACTACAGGCGCACGCTACCATGCCTGGTTAATTTTTTATTTATTGTAGCGATGAGGTCTCGCCAAGTTGCCTGGGCAGGTCTCGAACCTGTGGGCTTAGGCAATCCACTGGCCTTGGCCTCCCAAAGTGCTGAGATTACAAATTGAGCCTCCGAGCCCGGCAAACATCACTTCTTTTGTCCAGCATATTTAAAATAATGCTCTCTCAACCTGCAGAACTCCTATTGTTCTACTCTGCTTTATTTTCTTTGTAACAGTGTCTAAATTATAGAACATTGCTTGCCATGTAAGAGATCCTTAATAAATATTAGTTGAATAAAGTAACGAATGGATTACCATGACAGGAAATCAATAATTAATGTGTGTCTTAGCTTGGGTTTCCCCAGGAGCAGACCCTGAGACAAGGATTACTGCAAAAGCTTGTTTGAAGGAATTGCCCAGGGCGAGGGAGAAGGAGTGGGAAGTTGTTTAATGCGTACTGAGTTTAGGGATGATGAGATGTGCTAGAGACGGATTGTGGTGATAGTTCTCAACAGTGTGAATGCACTTAATGTCACTGAACTGAACACTTACAAATGGTTAAGATGATACATTTTATATTTTGTGTATTTTACCACAATTAAAAAAGATATTAAAGAAAGGCTTACTTGGGAGTTACAGAAAATCCCATAGAGGGGTGAAGAGAGAGTGACAGGAGGGAAAGCCACTAGCAAGGGGCATGATGCACCAGAAACCCTTGAGGAGTTTAGGTCTCAGTCCTTCCAAGAAACTCTGGAGAATGCTGCAGCACCTGCCTCAGAGTTAGCCCACTACAAGTGCGAGGGAGTGGGAGAATTTATATGCCAAGTCCCTCAGGCTGGGGGCTGCTCCTGAAGAAATTCTCCAGCATTTCTGACCCAATCAAAGCAGTCTTTGAAGAAAGTCCCCAGGCAAAAAGATGCACATATTTTCAGCTAGAAGTAATAGCTGAGGGATAAGGCTCCAGGGACCTGGTCAGGCCCTGGTAGGTCGACTACAAGGCTTAAAATCGATGACCCAAGGAGTCGTGGTGTGTACAGTTTACTTAGAAACACAGAGTTGGCCAGGCAGATGACTCCTGCCTGTAATCCCGGCATTATCACTCCTGGCTATTAAAAAAAAAATTAGTGAGTTTGATGGCATGTGCCTATAGTCACAGCTACTAGGGAGGCCGAGGAAGAAAGATTACTTGAGGTTAGGAGATTAATATCAGCCTGGGCAACAGAGCAAGTCCCATTTCTAAAAGAAGGAAGGCAGGGAGGGAAGGAGGGAGGGAGAGAAGGAGGGAGGGAGGGAGGAAGGGAGGAAGGGAGTAAATTAGTTCAACACCACAAGGCCCAGCCATAAGAGTTCAGAGGAGTTGTATCTAGGGAGCAGAAGTGAGAAATGGGAAGGGATGACTATATTTTGTTACAACTTTTTTTTAATTTTTTGAAGTATCATTTCACTTTTAAACTATGTCCACATCTTATTTTGAAAAAAAGAAAAGACAAATTTGAAATGAGTACAAATATCTCCAGGAAGTCAGCCCACACTGATTTAATTCTAATTTCTCATAGGAAAATGTCACAAAATGATTAACCATCCCTGTTGAAAAAGGAACTCAGTGAATGTTAATTGAAGAGAATTGAGGCCAAACACTCTGCAAACCAGTAATCAGTTGTATTCACTCCTGAAAACTTTGTGCTAAGCATCTACTACATGATAGACATTGTGCCTCATCTTGAAAGATGAAGACGTAAGACCCTTGAACTTGGTTAAAAAGCATCTCCCCAACCGGGCTCGGTGGCTCAGCCTGTAATCCCATGCCTTTGGGAGGCTGAGGTGAGTGGATTGCCTGAGCCTGCGGGTTCAAGACCCGCCTGGGCAGGCGAGATCTCATCTCTACAATAAATCAAAAAATTAGCTGGGCGTGGTAGTGCCCGCCTGTAGTTCCGGCTACTTGGAAGGCTGAGGCGGAAGGATCGTTGGAGCCCAGCAGGCGAGGCCGCGGTGGCCGGGAGCGGCCACTGCACTCCAGTCTGGGCGACAGAGTGAGACTCCAACTCAAAAAAATTAAAAAAAAAAAAGCATCTCCCCATAATTCATGTCTACCCAGACTTCAAGAATGCGACTATATTTGAAAATAGGGTCTTTGCAGATGTAATTAGTTAAAACGAGTTCATAATAAAGTGGCCCCTAAACCCATAACTGGTATCCTTATGAGAAGGCCATGTAAGACACACAGAAAAAGCCATGTGAAGACAGAGGCAGAGATGAGAGTAATGAGTTACAAGCCAAGAAACACCAAAGGTTGTTGGCAACCACCAGAGCCTAAGAGGAATGCATGGAACAGAACATTCTCTGAAGTCTTCAATTGAAGCACGACCCTGCCACCACCTTGTCTTTGGACTCCTGACCTCCAAAACCATGAGAGAATATGCTTCTCCTGTTTTGAGACACTTGTTTGTGGCAATTGTTACAGCAGCCACAGGAAATGAATATAACCCTGTTCTTACAAGTCTGTGGTCTGGGAAGGCCGTGGCCTTGGACTGAGGAGGTATGCCCTTCATCCTCTACTTCCCCTTCCTACTGGTTGGCAGTGAACACACAGGCTGACTGCAATAGCCATCTGGGGCCAGGAAGAGCAAACTGTGCCTTAAGGGAGGTGGGTCAACCAGGTAGAACTCCCGGCTCCAGGACAGACACACCAACCTGGGGCTGACAACTTATATTTGGAAACAAACACTGATATTGTTTATGCTACTGTCTTTTTAGATTTCTGGTCACTTGCTGCTGAACCTAATTTTAATTCATATCTGGAGTCAGACTTATAAATGAAAATATGCAGTTCAGTGTGATAAATAACATGATCGAAGCAAGCAGTGGTAGCATCACAGAGGAATGGATGGCAAGCTTAACCTGGGAGATCAGGGAAGCCATCTGTGGAAAGGCATGCAGCCGGACTTAAGACTATGAAGAGCTTTCAGGGCATGAAAGAGAGGTGGAAAGACATAGAGGGACACTCACAGACATAGACGGGGAAGCTTGGGACCACCTGCGTGGAGGCAGCTAAGGTTGATACTGAAGAAGGAGACAAAGGCCAGGTGATGAGACCTCAGAATGCATCTTATCATCTCACAAGAAGAGCCATACTGGGTGTGCGACAGGGAGCAATAGTATTAGGCTAACATTTTAGAAAAATCACTTTTGCTTGCAAGGAACAAGAAAAGAAGCAAAACGGTTGGGGAAAGGGCATTGCAGCTGTTGTTCAATGCAGTGATGACAAGAGTCAAAATGCACGAAAAGGCATTGAGGACATGAAGGAAGGAGCAGCTTTCCTGAGTCAACTGACTGCAAGACATAAGCATATAGGGCCCAGGATGAGTCCGCTCTCCCGGTTTGGGACATGAGCAGGGTGCACATTACTTAGGACAGATACACAGTGGGAGGAGAAGGTTCAGAGGTGAATGATGAAATGCCAATCATCAGTTCAGTTCCAAATTTCATACTTCTGAATTCTGAGGACCACACTACTGCTTTCCTGGAGAGGTCCCTGTCAGCCTCTACCTGCAGGGGCCACTGAGGAAAATAGGAAGGGAGAAGGAGGGAGAGATGTGCTTGTTCCTACAAGGGTGCCAATGATGGTTCTCTGCTCAGCAGTAGTAGCAGATACTGACATTGTTCCAGCTCCTAGAACCTATCCCTGGTATCCCTTCAGAAATAGCATCACCAGCTGGTCAGAGCCCCTCCTCAGAGGCCTGAGTCCCAGCTCTGTGGTTTCTGCTCCAAATTCCTGAGTTTTCACCAGTTGATGGGCTGTGCCCTCTCTCCATGGTCTGGGTCCCAGCTCTGCCAGGCTCTGGTCAAAGCTTCCGGGTCTTATGAATGCCAACCTCTTCCCTCATCTGCCTGCCTTGGTGATCTGGCTGCTTCCTATAGTTACCAGAGGGCTCCCTATTTGTTTTATCAGTCCTCTAAAAGTTAATTTTTTACATTACATTCATCCCAACAAATACTAGATCGTGACTAATGCGGGGGCTGGTACCCAGGTGGACTCAGGAAATAAACACCTCCCCCCCACAAAAAAGGGATTCTGGGGTTGACGTGGTTACATCTCTGGGGCTCCTGGGAAGCCTCCACTTGTAGCCACCTAGGAGGGGGGCTGATTTTTCTGAGATTGGGAAGGGAAGTGAGGCTAGAGATGGATAATTGTGCACTGTCGGCACATGGTCATGTTAATCCTTCAAGGAGTGAGAAGGGAAAGGCTGAAGGCAGAGCCTCAGGAGCCCCGAGTTTAGGAGGCAGGCAGAAGAAGAGCCCAGAGGTCAGGGAAGGATAAGACATGACAATCTGAAGATCAGGAGAAAAATCAGTAAAGTGCAAATTTTCCTCCCCCAAGAGGGGAAAGTTTTGATAGAGAAGAGGCTTATACAAAAGCTAAAATAATGACTAACAAGCAAACAGTGGACTCAGCAGTCTAGACTTGGCAGTCTAGCCACTCATGACCTTGATGAGGGTACTTCCCGGGGAGTGGGAGAGACAGAGGTGACTGGAGAAATTCAAGGAATAAATAGAAAACGAGACAAGGTAATCAGACCATCAGCCAGAGGGCCAAGAGTGTTTCTATTTTTACACAAGGGAGACTTGAGCTCCTTTCTGAGCTGTGGGAAGGAACTGACAGAAGGTGAAGTTGAGTTACAGGAGGGCAATGGAGACAAAGAGGTGGGCTGAGCCCATGGGAAGGTGCGCCTGCCCAGATGGTACCCAACTTCCTCTGTGGCCGCTCATTAACCTGGCAAGTATCTCAGGGTCCAAGATGTGTCGGGCATTGTCCTACATGCCAAGGATAGCAGTGCACACGAAGAGAGAAAAGTCAGAGACTAGAAGCAAGGTGGCAAAGGAGCTTGGGGTGTGAAGGCTACTGCAAAATCCCATTGAGTTTCCTGGGAGGAAGTGAGTGGATTTAGGCAGCTGACTTGTGCTGTTTTTCCCTGAAAAGGTTTACAGCTTATATTCTGAAAAAGATAGGGATACTACCCCTTCCCTATGGCCAGATGGTGACTCCCCATTCAAGGATGCTTCATTTACCTGGGGGCCACCTACCCTGTAGAGAGAAACACAGAGACTAACTTGCTAGCCCCAGTCCCCTTGTTATGGCCTTGGCCTCCACAGTCCATGGGGATGGTGCTGGCCATTCTTTTGACTTTGTAATGCAAACCAGTTTTCTTTCTTTGGATTTGCAGTCATGGAGTCTAGTGGCCCTCTCACTGGATACTGTCAGTGCAATCATAACGGGTTGCTATAATTACTAAGACAATAGCCCAACCATGTCTTCAAGGAAGTCAGCAAATAAAGTAAGGTCTAAAAGCTTCAAGGGGCATTACAAGATCGTCTCATGTAGCACTGTGCTGACAGGAACTGCGGCTGTGTTTAGAATAGCCCCTGGCTTCCTCCGTGGCTCCAATCTCTCTCCCATGCACTCCATTTGCCACAGCGCCATTTGCCATTTAAAGACTCTGGCATGCAAGACTTGATCCCTACCTGCTTCTCCAGAAAACTCCCTCATGAACACCTTCTAAATGAATGTGCTAATCCTTCTGTGTCTGAAACACTCCTTCTCATCATTCTTTGGTCAACTTCTACTCGATCTTTCAAACTTAACCCAAGTGTCACCTTCCCTAGTGATAATAATAGAAACGATCACTAATCGATTCTCTCCTTTGTGCTGGGCACATTGCACACGTTATTTTCAATACTGGCAACAACTTTACGTGACAGATATTGAAGCCTAACTGAATGAAATGTTATCTCTCAGCAACCACTTTGGAGGACTCTAGCAAATAAAACACAGGTCCTAGCATCAGAATCACTTTCAAATTCCTGGACCCCACACACATCCAGATTCCTTGATTAATTTGATTATGATCCTGTTATATTATCTGTTACTGTAGGAGTTTGGACATTTTAACTCAAGATCAGAAGGGAAGGGGGTGTTCTCAGCATTATAAAGTCAGCACTGTTCTTTTATAAAAAATGAAGTCAGGCAGGTTATGGTAGCTCATGCCTGAAATTCCAGTTATTTTGGAGACTGAGTCAGGAGGATTGCTTGAGCCCAGGAGTTTGAGACCAGCCTTGGCAATATAGTGAGACCAAAAATTAGTCAAACATTAAGGTTCATACTAGCCAAAGGATCACCTGAGCCCAGGAGGTTAAGGCTGTGGTAAGCTGTGAGCATGTGACACTGCACTCTCACCTGGTTGTCAGAATGAGACCCTGACAGAAAGAAAGAAAGAAAGAAAGAAAGAAAGAAAGAAAGAAAGAAAGAA